>NW_013953546.1:60992-67357 GCF_001266775.1 Austrofundulus limnaeus
ATCTGAAAAAAATCTTAGAATACGAAAACATTGGTGAATGCCACAAATTCTCCTAAATCACTCGTACGCATAATTTAAGAACAAATCTGTGCGTATGAACGGTTCTTGCATGAGGCCCATTGAGTGGAAAACTAAAGATGCTCTACTCTTACTGAATTACTGCTCAGTATGGCACATTAACAAGAACAATAAAGGAGCCTAGCATTAAAATTAATTGAAAATATGCTACAACCCCCCCACCCCCACATTAAAAAGGGTTAATCTCCCAACTGAACATCAAATGATCTATAATTCACTTCCCCCAGAGGGTGTGAAAGTGTTTATTGGAACAAAACCACACCCACACTGCTACTGCCCTTTAAATAGCTCTTTCAGATTAACCTCTACATGACCTGACCAAGAGTCTATATATGGGGATGTGTGGTTAAAGCAACACCGGTCTTACAAATGTTTGGCTTTGTAGGATGAAAAAAAAAGCTTGTTAAAAATAATTCAATACAGATTTTTATTGTCATTCTTAYCAGGCACTGACAGTTGGTGGATTTATCTGTCAATATTTACTATGATTTCTCTTTTGATGAAACCTGAGGAAGAGTGACGTTCTGAGAATAAAGTGCTTCGGGACGACAGGCTGAGGTGACAGCTTGCAGGCTGACAACAGCAAAGTACTGGAAAATATTTCTCAGTAAAAACTGTACTTTTAATATTTGATGTTAGCGTTTCGCTGAGAAATGTCCGCTTCGATATTTTAATGAAAACTTTTAAAGAAACTTCCCAAACATCCAACTTGCGTCGACTTTCTTAAAGTTTATTGAGATTTACTTTTCTGATCATCTAAAATTGCAGTGAAGTTTCAAGGAAACCTAGACTAAATCAAATCTTGAAGCTGCTTCCAGAGGCTCGTTACAGTCACCACTGTAACAGCGCACGAGTCAGTCACTCTCTGACAGCAGAGTTAATAAGTCTCAAAACAAAAGTCACTGTGCAAAACAATATGTAGTCCTGAGATTTAAATAATAATAATAAAAAAATCCTTAAGCATAAGCTGTCACAGTGGCTGTTTGGGCCCAAGAATGCAGACTGAAATGAGGAGGTTGAAAAAAAATAAATGGTTTATTGAAGAAAGAAAGTAAACAGGCTAATTACAAAAAGAACTTCAGACACAGAGGGGAAACAAGGAGGAGAACCAAACATGGCATAAATCATGACAACGCCAGACTACAGGTGTGATAAAGACAAAAATAAATAAATAAATCCAAAGGATTGGGGCCAATGAGAAGATTGGAGACACCTGGGCAAAATGACAACATGGGACAGCACTTCCAGGCAGAACCAGGAAGTCAAGGCTGTCGTTGGAAAAGTACTGGGAAAATTAACTTGCATACAAAGTTTGCGTTTGACCTGATCACAGTGTTATGTTGAACATTCAGTAGAAAAATCTTTAAAAAAATAATCTCAACTGTAATTGTCATTGTATAAAACTCAACTGAAAATCAAAATGCATGTTTAGTCATCACCCGGTGTTTTGAGTTTTTTTTTTAACTTTGAATGATGTTTCTACTATAAAACTAGAAGCACTCGGAGAGTACAAACCTCCGCCAAGTCCAATTTCCCCCATCCTGTAATAGAGTTAATGCACAAAAGCAGAGATGGAAACACATTTGCCAAATAAGTTCTGACGTAGTGAACATTTAAGCAGGCAGTATGCACGGGATTTCTTCCCGTGGAGTCCAATGTGGAAAAAAAGGAAAAAAGTCAGAGTCGTCACCCGACGATATTGTTGAAAGCTTTCGCATCYGTGCTACGTGACTCAAAAAAGCAGAGTTTTCATCGCGCGTCTAATGACACAGACACACACGCATCTTCCTATCTTTGTGAGGAACACACACAGCAGTCACAACCATGCTCTGCACATTCTTTTTTCCCCAAAGTTTGGCGAGAGGTGGATAGGGGCGCACAAATAGCTCTCGACTTGATCTGGCCTCATTTAAATAATAATAAAAATAAACAAACAAACAAACAAACAACCTCCGAGTCTGAAGTCCACCGCGTCACTCCTCTTCCTCAATCTTCATCGATCTGTGTACGAGCCTACCGACAATGTGGTGTTTTTGAGGAAATGGGAAAAATAGGTTTCATGCTGCAGTCACGCACTTCCTGGTCACATAACGTTGTCTAAATGCGCACCAAATGCTTAAAAATGTGCACATTATGGCAAGGATTATTCAWCATTACATCTGGTTTTAACATTACTTTTATAAAGTTTGAAATCCAAGCACTGAAAGCTGTCACAGTTTTTTACAGAAGCCCTGTGAAAGCATCACAGCTTTGCTGATCTGAGAGGATTAAAAGTTAAAAAAAAATTCCTGTATCCACATTGTGATCCGGAACATCACCAAAATATAACGGTGTGTTACTTGTGCCAGTTTCCACATGTGGAGTAAATGTCATGACAATCCGTCCACAAGTTTTTGAGTAATGTTGTCCACGGACAGGCCGACCGACAGACAGACAGACAGACTGACATACGCGACCAAAAGCATTACCTCGCCCATTGGCAGAGGTAATAAGCCTGGTCTATTGAGCTCCAAAGAGGGCTGGGTTTCCTAGAATCTTTTGATAAAATCCCACTGTGATCTACATGGACATGTTTTCTACTATTACAGGATTAAGAAGGAAATATRCTCTACACTGTACTTCGTACCAGGGTTTCCGCTAGGATTTTCTTTAACCATGGTGGTGTGGTGACCTCTCATGAGCGGGGAGGTATAGTAAACAAAGTTTACTATATACAAATGTTCTCAGTCAGCAGGTTGACAGTTTTAGGAGCTGCGGTCCGCCTGCACCTCCACTCCACCCGTGTGTGATTAATAGAGATTTTTTTGCGCAAATTACAGATTTTTGATGCTCATTACACAAGTAACCATCTGAAGGGGTTGACGTATGGACTCTGAAGTCCCGGGCAGTTCGGAGCCATGCTGCATGTGGAGAGGTGCAGCTGCTGCAGTCAAACTGCCTCTCGCTTTAAAACCAGTCAGGTGATCTGTCGCGGTTTTGTTGTGCTCGTGAACACAGTGTTACAGGGGGAAATGCTGCGAGCTGCTTTTAGAAATATATAATCCTCGGTGGAAAATAGTCCAGGAAACGCTGAGGGCTTTCCCATGAGGTGTTGTTCACCTGAGCTGAGGGAAGCTGACCACCCACCCATAGAGAAAGGAAAATACGGCAGCGCTGTCAGTCAGACGGCACGACCCGCCCRGCTCTGTTCTGATTGGGTAAAACTTTGACTCTGGTTCTCTTCATTGGATGAAAGAACCGTAAGTTAGACGGCAGACGTCCCTAGATGGACGSCTTTAACAAGTTTTTTCTCTTGTTCATTTTTACTACGAAGAACACCTGCGAAGGAAAACTTAAATCAAGGTCTTTTTTTCCTGGTTGTCCAGTGGACAACCAGGAGGCAGGATCTGGTTGTCCAAAACGAAAATAGGTTGTCTCGGACATAATTGTGTCAACCCGTTTTACGTTGATTAAAAAAAAAACACCTACATTCCAAAGGTGTGGCGACTTTTATTTAGCCATGGCGGTGCGCCACGATCAGTCACATGAAGGGAAAACCCTGTTTGTACTATCAAATTCGCAAATGAGACTTTTTTTTTCAAATCCACTATCATAATAAAAACATACAAATTCTCTACAAATAATAATACGGATGCTTCAGCCCCTATGCTTTCGRACCCAATATCTGCATTCTAAAATATTTTGGGCATTTAGAAATCGTGGTCTTTCATACTGTATTTTTCTTCTGCATTGAAATTTCATGAAAAAAAATCTTAAAATATAAAAACTTGTTATAGCAMCAGGTAATTTGAACCCATTAAGCTCGAACAAATATTTACAAAATGTCAGACTCCAGGTCAGATTGTTGCTTCAAACAGTCTTAGCATGAATGGACTTGCTTCCTCTATGCATTCAGCACGGCTGACCTCTCTGCGTCTCGTAAAAATAAACTTCCTTCTTCATTTTGCTTGTAAGGCGTCCTGCTGTGTGGTTCTGTCACAGAGGTTATTTGGCCACATACTGTTTCCATTCTCCTGCGACACTCCTATGGAGCCTAAGTGTCACGACTTGCAGCTGCAGGCTTCACTGAGCGAGCGCCGGCCTTTATTACACCTCCCAGTCACCAATACCCCCTCAGCTCTCACGAAACGTGGCTCACCGAATCGCATAGAGTGTGTCGTTCTACAAATTACCACTCAACAGACTCCCACCACAAGTCAAACYTTTTACCTCTCAAGAGTTTATTTCTTTTTCCTCCTGTTTCTCCCTCTGTTTATAGTTTGTCAGGGGGAAACTGTGTGTTAAAATGGTTGCATTTGTTTTGTTCTGTTTTTTTTAATATACACATATAATTTTCAGCAGTGTCAGGGGGGCTTTGAATCGCAATTTACCTCTGCCTGACAGGAAAAAAAATCTAACAAGTTATCAATCCCAACGAGACGCCACGTTAGATCATTTGTGACACTTGCAAAGTGATTCCTTCAATCAGTCTGAACCTGTTTATAACTTTGATTTCAGTTTTCCTCGATGTAGAATCTCAGGAAAAAGATCTTTTGTCACCTCTCGAGGGACCAGACTGGCTGGCATAGATGCAGTCAACTGGATTTGGAAGGTGACACAAATAGTTGTGATCCAAACACTAAGTCAATTAACTAATTTGATCAGCAGAGCCTGTGTCTGTTGTCAAGAAAGAACCCAATAAACTGAATTAGTCCGGTGCGTTTCTACAAGYAATATGATTGTTCTGTTCGTACGTCTAAAGAAACTTCCTTGCATCATGTGWGGGCTTTTTTTTTCACCTGTTTGCATCTACAGCTCTTTTTTCTTTCCTTTTTTTTTTTTTTTGATAGCCTGTGCTAAAGGTCCATCTGGTAACCACAATTTAGATTCATTAGGCAAAGACTGACAGTAAACACAGCCTAGGAACGAGCAGAGTAAAGGAAATCAATGCAACAGAGTGTTTGTTCTGTGCGCAGCCCCATTTCACTGGTGAATTTGCCCACATTACAGTGCATCCAGTTTTAGAGATTATGGGAGCGGGGCTGAGTGAGGGACATGTTTGCAGTGGGGTGGGGGGTAATCTGCTTGCATTTAAAGCCTGTCATAAACACATGGCTCAGCTCACGTGGTCAGTGACATCTGCCCAGCAGCTACTGAATGTGACGATGATGATGAWAGTAATTGAAGCCTTTAGGCTCTAACTCGTCCCATCTGAACAGARATCTAGGGTCGTACAAACAAGATGAGAAAGTTCTAAGAACAGACTTTCCATATATTGTATAACCTCTTTCTTTTTAATCTGGAATCATCTCTTTGCTGCAAAACCACACACTTAAAGCCTCCCCTTTAAACAAGACTTCAGTCACTGGAATGGCTATCAAAATGCCAGATCAGGGATGAGGGAAAAGTGACTTTAAATGCAAAAAAAAAAAAGAGGAGATTTTAGTGAAAACTGATGTAAAAAGTCAGAATTTATGCAAATCAGTTCATAGGAGAGACATTGTTGTTGTTGTTGTGGGGTTGTTTGGATACTGTTCTTATAAGTTATTTCAAATCAGCTCCAAGACAAACTGTCCTCCACAGCTGCCTGCTGAAGGGGGAGGAGGAGGAAGAGGAGGAGGATGCTGAGGGAGACAGGGAGAGGAGGAAACTTGAGTCCTTACCTTATGATTGCCGTGTCGCCCTGACGGATGGTGATGTTGTCCGTGGCTCGCTGCATATCCACACTCCGGACGGGAAATCCTGTGGGGAGAAGACAGAGCAGTCTGAAAAAAGAAGCCTGCAACTGCCTCCAACACGATTTGCGTCCCACTTGCATGTTAAAAAAAAATCAAAACAAACAAAACAAAAAACCCAGCAAGTTATAAATCCAAATGGTAAAAAAGGCAAAAAGAGAAGAAAAAGAGCAGAAGTAGTCCAGACTTCCAGTGAGCGTGCAGGTTGCCTTTGAGTCCAAAACAGGACAGAACAAACGAGTGCCTAAAACACTTTTGTTTTTGTTTTTTTTTAGGGGGATGAGAAAGTGCGGAGCCTCGCTCTGTGATGCGTAATGTTCCGCGCGTAAAGAAACGTCAGAGCCTACAGCAGCGACGGAGAGAGGCAGGTCACTGCTCAGAGTCTAGAAAACAACTCTCCCTCCTCCTCCTCCTCATCATCATCCTCATCCTCACTGTTTCTCTCTTCCACGCTCGCGCTCTCTCTCAGCTTATCCTGCCATGTGGATGTGAAGCTCCTCTTATTGGTTGTCAGGACAACAGCACCACCTGAGGTCCCTTTGAGTGAGACACAGCTCATAGAGACTCAGGAAG
>NW_013953546.1:68357-76212 GCF_001266775.1 Austrofundulus limnaeus
GCAGTACGTCATCAAGCACTGACAAAACTGGAAAAATAAATAAAAAAATTCATATACATAACAATGGGATTTTGGTGAAATTAGTGGCAAAACCACAAAAATCCTTTTGGAGCTTCACAGCTCAGGCAGACTTACAGTAAAAACACAATTTAAAGTTTACACAAGTCATTAAAAGTTGGACTGTACAGAACTGAACTGGCATTTTGATATGTTTTGGTCACATGAAATATTTACATTTTTGGACGTTTTACCAGTGTGATTAATGGTGTATTCACACCAGCCCAGTTTAGTCTACTTCAATCAAARTCTAGTTCATTTACCTAGAAAGTCCAGTTTGTTTAGGGAGGGGTGAATGCATAATTGGACCTTAGTGCACCTACAAACTGAGGTCTTGGCTCGGTTGATGTGAACTCTGGGGTGGTTCACAATGCASTTGTGCTTAGGGTACCCAAATGGCTAGTGCTGCATGGCCCCATCCTTGTCTATTAAAGGTGGACATCACAGCTAAGAAGTCGGATGTGCTCCTACTCAGTGCACAACACAMCATATGAAGCTGTCTCAAGTTGCGTTTTCATTGCAAATGTGCACAAAACTTCGATATTCTGTTAATGTCGAAAAAACACAGTTTCGCATCTGCGGTGTTCCCATTAAGTAAGAAATGCTATTAAAGTCACGCGTGAATATGTTTGTTCTCGTGATAAGTCATTACAAACATGGAGGCAATGGATGTAAACACATAGCATGTTGCTACCGCGACACTAGCGCTCATCATCAGCTACCAGAAGAGACGTTGGCGTCTTTTATCGAGGCTTTCCAGCGACAAGCCCCTACTTGGGAGCGGCTAAGTATGCTGTGTTTTTGGGAAATTGTAGTCGGTGAGTTTACTACTTTATTTTACTACTTCTGTGATATTAATACTACTTCTACTTCCTGTTTTATTCTTTGTCATTGTCTTTTTCGCCAGTAGAAACAGCCGGTTGTTGATCACATGACTCCCGTGATGCGAAAAAAGTGTTTCCATTATAGTTTTGCGAAAAACACCAATTTCAATARGGCSGAAATACCTCCTCATCCTGGCGCAAAAACATTGTCGAAAAAAGTATTTTTTTCGAAATTGACGTGTTTCCGTTGAGCAAATTTATTTTCGAAATTCTAATTTGRGCATTTTCATGGTCAGTGGAAATGCAGTCGTCTAGTGTGAAAAGCAACATTCTCCATGATTCTGCCTCATTGTCCTCTCGGTCTGAGCTCATTGTTGAAGAGTTTGTTTGACACATTTGCCCAAAACAAAYGAGAAATCCTACAACCACTAAAATCTGATGCCACTCAGTGTTTGTTTACAGTTCGTGACYAAGGAAGTTGTGCTCATTGACTTCTTCTGAGGCTGTCATGTTGTTTCCTTCACTGGTTCTTGGTGTCATTTGACAAAGTGCAGTTTAAAAGTCCTGGTTGCAACTGTGGTCCCCAATCGAACAAAGTCTACCAGTTGTGAAAACACCCAAAGTTGCATTAATATCTCAATTGTGCTTTAAAAAAGTCAAGGCAGCCAGAACACTCTTATTTGAAACAATTAAAAAGKGAATATAAGAGGGAGTAAAACAAACTAATAGTAACTTATCAAAAAGCAAACATGTCACATTTCATCTCTAAATTAAACACGAATTCAGGATCTTGGCTGTGACATTCAGTCCAAAATGTTTAAAGACTATTTTGCATTAAGCACTAAAATCAGTTAACTTACAGATTGTGCAAATTCAAAACACACCAAGGAAACTAGGAGTCACTTTGTGCTTCCATTAAATGTGAGCCAATGAACAGAGTCCAATAAGTATTCCTAAAATTCACCCATTTTGAACCCATTCTCATCTATTTAATAGTTTTTTTTTCCTTTTCTTGCACCAGTGGCTCTTCCTTCCTTTCTACCTCCACCCCAGTCTAGTATACATCCCACCATCCAGGCAGCTCGRCAGCATCAAAGTAGTGCTAAAGTGAATCCAATATGCTTGGTCAGGGCYGCCACTTTCTTAGGTGGTCTGCTCCAGTGGGAGACAAAAGCAGCTAATTGATTCAACTCCCAGCTRCCTGAGAGGTGCTAGATCAGCTCTGAATCAGCCATGGTTGTTTGGAGATGAATCTGGGGTCAGGTGAAAGAAGAAAAGATCCAGTCTACACTAACAAGGAGCATAGATTTTAAAAAGAAGGTATATTGTTTCCTTTTTGTTAAGTTTGCTACTGATCTGTTTGGTCCTAAACATTTAAACACGCAAATGAAACTATGACTAATTTCTTAAGCTTTTTTAAATTGTGATGCTTATTCTGTCCAATAAAAAAAAACATAAATAAATCCTTGTAAGACTGTAAGAGAAAAAAAACATACAATGAGATGGATGCATAAGTGTACACCCCCCTAAACCATTGCTTCATTGAAGAAGCTTTTGGTTTAATTACAGCCTTCAGTCTTCTTGGGAACCCACCCTCCATCAATTAAAAGTGACTCTGATCAACCTGAAACAAAGTTCTGCTGTTCAGCAGAATTTCACTTACATCCTACAGCAAAATGTACGGTTCACAGAGGGCTCACAGAGCATTAATAGGATCTCATTATTAATAGGAATCAGTCAGGAAAGGTTACCTCTTTTGCAAGTATTAAACATTYAACAGAACACAGTGAAGATAGTCATTGGGAAGTGGAGAAAATCTATAACAACAGTGACATTAAGAGGGGCAAGATGAAACTGGTCAGGGGGGGCCGCTGAGAGGCCTGCACTGATGGAGCTGCAGAAAGTTTGGCTCGTGTTCCACATGTGTCAAGGTTAATTTGTAGGGGAGCATTGTCTTACCAAAATAAAAATAAAAAATCAAGCCTCTCAAAAGCATGGATGAAAATGTGTTGTTGTTTGATAAAATTGGAGGGGGATTTTTTCCCCCAATTCTCAAAGGTATATTTTGTGTAGAAACAAGACTGTGTCACCAAAAGAACACTCTTCAAACTTGGTGGTAGCAGCATCATGCTGTGGGTTTGCTTTTCTTCACCAGAGTATAATTAATATTTTACAATATCCTAAACATGGTCCTTCTCAAAATTTGATAATAAATATGTGATGATATGAAGAGGTCTACTTAGCTCCACATTCTGACATAAGGCTAATTTGAAGAGTAAATGRTTGTATGTTTGATTCCCGATAAAATGACTTGAAGGCTATATTACAGTTTCAGGATGTGAACATTTATGCAACCAGCTTTTCACTTTTTTTCCTCCAAATTTTTTTGTATAGGACATGCTTCAATAAAAAGTGAAAAAGGGTTTGAAATGAGTTCTGACAGTTTCATTTTTTTCCATCACAAAACCCTGACATTTTAACAAGACGAGTGCGTAGACTTTTTATATCTACTGTGTGACATTTAGGAGCATTCATCATGTTTTAGCACTTTTTTGACAGTTTTATGGTGCATTAATAAAATTCTCAAAAAAATATGGTGTTTCGCTGATGGACATACAGTGTATGACCTATAAACTATTTTGAAATAAATGCTTTAACTAATAAACTGTGAGAGGCCTGTGTAGTCCTGTTCTTGGGAACGGCTGGAACCTGACCAACTTTTGGAGAAACTTCCTTGCAAAAATTAATAAATAAATAAATATGATAATAATTCTCTAAATGGAAATTAAGGTAGAGCAGCTTTTCAGGCAACATACTGTCAACCTGTGACTAAAACGCACAAAGTTGTCCAAAGACGCAGCAGAAAACTTTCACTGATAAACTGCTGTTATCTCCCAAAAACGCAGCAGCAGATCTCCCCTTCATATCCAAGCTGCAAACATTTGCATCTGTTTAGTCTGATCTTATCTGAGTTCCAGAGTGGGACAATTTCACATTTCAAGCACGTGTGAAACATGCGCACCCSAGATGCGCCGCACAGCACCTGATCCAATTAAGACGTGACTCCAGAACGCACGAGAACAGTTTTCTGCACTGACTGCAGGAGTTGTCCCCTTGTTTATTTTTTTATTTTTTTTACACCCAAAGGTAAGAAAGGAGCTCATTTATCATCTTGCCTTGAAATGCGAAGAGGACCGTGACGCAGGGGATCCAAACGGCGTGTATCCACAAGTGACGCTGCATGGCGTCCTCTCTCTGTGGCTCCAACGGCTCCAAGCTCCTCCACAACAAAACTTGATGTCCTGCCGAGGTTCTGCGTCCGCGGGAAATTACGTCCTCCTGGAAGGTTAATGAGGTGGYATCGGGAAATAATGCTCCAAAAGAACCAGCTCGTCCACCAGCAGCAGCAACAACAACAAGCAGAAATGTTGGACTGGACTCAGGATCGCTCCATTCMGCYGGCTGTTCGCTGTGCGCCCATCCTCTGTCCTGCGCTGCCCTCTGCTGTTCCCCACTGCGCACCTTTTTTTTTATTACCCACCCCCCCCCCACACACACACACACACACACACTCTTTGGCCAAGCACAGACCTGAAGCTGCCGTTCATTAATAGCTGAGCTCAATGAGCCGCTGCGCACATTATGGCAATCCGTTGTGAAATTGGTGTGTTGAAGAGCGTGTCGTGAATAAATCAAGGTTAACTGAGGTTGTGGAGACGTCTTCCAGGGAGTTCAGTCCTGACAAACACTTTAATCTGATGCATGAAGGTGAAGGCAGGAGTCAACTGGGGCTCAGTGGGATCAATCCATCAAACAAATAACACCTCAGTCAAATGACCTGACGTGTACTATTCATTTATTACATGTCCGAAAGACCTGATGTTCAAAGCATGGTGCACATTACAAAGTGAAATTAATCCTTAAAAAATGTTATTCTGAATTATGTCAAATGCAGCAGTTTGAAAGAGTTTGCTTCAGCGGTTTTCCAGATATATTGATAGTCAATTCTGAAATGTGGGTACACGGTCGATGTAAACAAAGCGGCTGAGTCCTCRAAAAACAACGAGAAAGCTTGAGTCGGTTGACTGAATTATATTAGGTTGACTTTTTGTGGAAACAAGTTTGATGATTCAGACAACTCTGACAACATATTGGTGAAAATAGAAGTGAATTGGCTGCTGAATGCAAAAAAAGTGTGGTGGGGACACAAATAATCTCAAGAATAAATCAAGCAGGGAATGGAGCTTCATAAAGACTGACCTCGACACTGAAAAACATACAGTTATTGCAACCTTTTGCACATTTCACTCAACAAATCTGAGTATAAATATGTCTTAAAACACCAACTTGTGAGACTAATTCGTCACATGTGGTACGTGTCAAACTAAAGGCCTGCGGGCCACATTAAAATAAGCGTATGCTGCTTTAATGCCAGCATTGACCATAAACTACATCTCCCATAATGCATGTCAAGCATTTTCCCTAAATGACAGCATCCCACCAGGTGGAGATGCACGGGGTTCAAAAGTAGCTGGCAGCTTGCCGAATTCTCTGTTTAACATATATCCATTTTGCTGCATTTCCACCAGCTACTTCACTGTTTAGAAGATGTTAAAATCTATGCAGGAAATACCACATAGGGCTTGGTGATAGCAGTGCTTAACCATCAGTATGGATATTTGGCGAACAAATGCATGTGGCATTTGGCAGCTGGTCACAAATTTTGTTTACAATTTGATAATATAAGGATAAAATCCACTGATATGAGGACAAAGTGCAATTTTTTTCTTGCTTTATGATTTTATACCAGCTTTCATAGAATGAACATATTTAAAGTTAACATGGATTTTTTTAAGTTCAGAAAAGAATTAAAAATAATAAATATCGAACCTGTTGTAGATAACACTTTCATTGACCAAAGTCTGGAGAAATAGTTTCATTCTGACTGAATCGATCAATCGAATGACCTTTTAAAGAAAAATCCAGATGAGAAAGAATTACAGTAGTCTGCCTACGACTTATGCATGTACCAACTTTTCTGGATCATTTTCTCATTTTGCGCTGAGAGTTTATTGATAAGTCTTGATTAACAAAATAACACCAAGATTTCTTATACTTGTATTAGAGGCAAACTTAATGTCATCCAGAGTAAAAAAAAAAGGGCTGCCATGTTTGTTCTTAAGACATTTAATTCCAAAAACCCCAACCTCTGTTTCATCTGAATCAAAATACTTGTTGATTGGACTCATCAAGCCTCATGGTTAATTAAAACAGTGTCATCACATCTTATGAGGAAAGTGCAGTTCAGTTTACTTTTGACGTTTTTTAACTTTGAGAAAAAAGAAAACCTGAGACGTGTGCTTACTTTTGGTGAAATGACTTTATTACATCATCTCATAGAAACAGAAAGGCATGCATTGTTTTTTAGGGAATTCTGTATGGTCYTAAATATAGGAAATTCCCATTTTGTTAAGGTACATTTACCTCGGAGAAATATTCTGCTGTTTTATTCAGGGTCATGAAGCAGGAAKTAAAAGTCATTCCCTAACAGAACATTAAAATCCAGAGGTACTGAGCTGAGCTGAAGTGCTCTAATGGATCAATGAGGCCCCTCATTAGGCACCATGGTCTCTCAGTGAGAACAACAACTGCATGTAATGCTGCACACCTGCTCCATTTTCTTTGAAAGCACCATCAGCAG
This sequence comes from Austrofundulus limnaeus, assembly GCF_001266775.1. Lineage (NCBI taxonomy): Eukaryota > Metazoa > Chordata > Actinopteri > Cyprinodontiformes > Rivulidae > Austrofundulus > Austrofundulus limnaeus. The sequence continues at coordinate 74,940 of NW_013953546.1, forward strand.
AGACAGCAGATGGGCAGGGCTCACCTCCCAGCCCGGAAAGACACGACTCTTTGCACTCACAGTAATTTCTTTAGAAATCATTGTCATCATTTCATGCATGCATCTCTCCCCGCCACATATTCACATCCACTGCCTCTATTATCCAGCCTCCCGGATACATTGTTAGATTTCAAATGAAATGTGGCTTCCAGGAAATGCAGGATTTCAGGTGAAACAAATTACAGTCATTTGGATTCCCCCTTTCTCATTTTGCTCTTGTTTTCTCCTTTTGCTACAATCTCAAACTCTTCAAAAGATCTCCTTTATTCCCTGGAAAAATCGGTAGAAGACTTTGAATTTGAACCATGATTRATGGAGAGAGACATATTCCTATTATTTGATTTAAAAAAAAAAGATAATGTCTTAGCAGCATGGTTGCTCAGTTGCTTCTCAGTAAGAAGACCGTTGGATCAAATCCTGTCTGGAGAACTGGTTTGGTACTCTGGTTTCCTCCCATACACCAAAAATGTGTTAGGATTTATTTATTTATTTATTTATTTATTTATTTATTTATTTAGGTAACTCTAAATTGTCCCTAGGTGTGAGTGAGAGAGTGAATGGTGGGCTTGTGATGGACTTGTGACCTCTCCAGAGTGTACCCCACCTTTTGCACAATGACTGCAGGACATGGGCACCACSAGMGACACTGAAAAGAAGAACAGGTTGATGATGGATGGATGGAAAGTGTCTTTAGAGCCTAATATGCTGTATACCAGCTTTATTAACATCATAAGAAAGTACAATGTAATGAATAGTCATTTCAGTAATTGTAATATGCAAGATTAAAAATGTGAAATATTGCAGAAAATTAAGAATGATCAAAATGTAATTAAAAAAACCCAAAGGCAAAGATAAATGAGGTTTGTGCAAACAATTTGCATTATTTCTTAATGCATTTTGTTTGATTGCTGTTCAACTACCTGATGCAATTGTGTTTCACTGTCAGTCATACTTTCACAGATGGGTCTATAGTTGCAAAATAAAATAAAATAAAACGGAGAACCAGGATGAGCAGATTGATCACACTGACTCAGGGAACTCTATCCTCCAACTGTTCCTCAGGGATAACAAACACTAAAGTCACAGCGGTGCCTGCAGCCTTCATCTCTATCTTCCTCTTTGGCCTCCAMACTCTCATTTCTAATCATCTCCGTGTGTTTACACACCAATATCCCCAGTTTCARAGAACTTCATTCTCATGTTACATGCCTGCACACATTTTTGGATTTTTTTT
>NW_013953547.1:0-575 GCF_001266775.1 Austrofundulus limnaeus
AGTGTTTGCAATATTTAGACAAGTGGAAGAAAGTGTTAGAGGAAGTGCAGAAAGAGATCAGAACAGCCAGGTTATGATTAGATGAGTGCAGAATGAGGCGTGAGCAAGTGTAAGAAGTCAAAACAACAGAAAGAGACAGCATGTTTTCTTTGAGAGCAGAAGATAACGAAACAGTGAAAAGCAGACGTAGACAGCGAGTGCANGGACTCATCTTAACTGAGTATGTGTTGAGGTTTGGGGACCTGACCTACCTGTCAGAGAGTGAGTCAGGGAGGTCTGTGTAATGTTGCCTGCTGTTGAAAATGCCCCCGTACTGGAAGGCTTGGCGTGTTGCTCGTGGACTGGAGGAAAGGTAACAGGATTCAGTGCGTGGCTCGGATGGATCCCCGTCATCACTCCTGTGATCTTTGTGCTTTAGAGGAAGGCTGAACTTATCCCTGGTAACCTGTGGACGAGTTTACTCATCAGTTAACCCACTCCTAGTTCAGTTGGTTAAACGTGCGGTTATATGAAGGCAGCTGCAAATATGAAGCTGTGCTATGGGCTGCCGTTTGTAAAGTTACACAGTCAAAAAT
>NW_013953547.1:1575-2212 GCF_001266775.1 Austrofundulus limnaeus
ATTTTTGACTGTGTAACTTTAAAAACGGCACCCCATACTGTGCTACAAAACTCGTTCAACACAGTTGAGCTTTCTTTTACAGCCTGGCATGACTAAACCTGACAGATTCAATAAAATTGGATTTCTCAAACTTTTAATCTCCACCAGGTGCGGCTCAGTGAATTAGTAGCTTTCGCTGTTAATCCTGCGTTGTAGTACAGCTCTCAGGTCATTGTAACCATAACCAGCTGAAAAAAATGAGAAAATAGTTCACATTGTTACCTTGTGTTTGGCTCTGGAAGTGCTGTCTCTCTGTCTGGACAGCAGCGCAGCAGGAGGGCGTTGCACTGGACAGTCCTGCAGAGACACTTCAACCTTCTCTGTGTACTTCTGAAAATCCTCAGCCTCAATGTCCTGGTCTTGTCTACAGACAGAACAAAGAGTGTCATCCACACATAGCAACAACCTCAGTGTCCTAAAACATATTGCTAACAGTATCATTTTTTTACCAATAAAAAAAGTGCAGTGTTGATGTTTACCTGTTGATGTAGGCGTGGCTGATGCAGCCTGTGAAGTTCTTGAAGCTGCTGCTTGGAGAACCTCCGTAGTAGAAGGTCTTTTCAGAAGAATCAGATGAGGACACTGTGGCTGTTGATGG
>NW_013953547.1:6010-7558 GCF_001266775.1 Austrofundulus limnaeus
CTACTGATTTTTTCTTTTTGATTGTGATAAGATAGCTCTTATTAATTCAGGACAAATGGCATAAAAGTAGAAGTTTTACACATGTGAGGTTATTTTTGTGAACTTAAAACAAGTGGAACTTATATATAAATATTAGCGGAACTGTGCCCACCACTGGATCACACATCCTGAAGCTCTCCTTTATTAGCTGTAAACAGATACAAAGTAAAGGAAGCAGGAAGAGGCCAGATTCAAGTCTTGGTAAACCCAACAGATCTGCTCTAAAAACAGCTGGCACCAGTTTAAATACTTACTTCTGATTGTTGACTGAAGCCAGTAAGAAGTGAGCTCTTCCATCACTGTAGTGTTTCTTCTCTGATTTGACTTTAGTTCCTCTGTTATTCAGAACCACTGCTCCATTCTCCAGGGAGATGCTGAACTCGTTAGACTGAAGACACACAAAAAGGGTTAGGCTACAGAAATGAACGGAAGTCAATACACGGTCCTAATAAGGATAGAAATACAAGTGTGTGTGTGTGTGTGTAGACCAGGTGTTTTACCCCCTGACTGTGGTAGAACAAGAGACCACTGGGCTGAAGTGTTTTGAAGTTCAGGCCTCCCTCAAAGCTGTCGAATGGTGAAATCTTTGCGGTGGATCCCAGGTAGCTCTCACCAGTGAAGTGAGCTTCACGAGACATCTGTGAGAACACAACGTTTCACCTTCAGCACCTCCTGTTTTTATCAGGGCTCAGGTGTGTAACAGTGTTTACGACAGGTGTGAGTTGGTTAAAACAATACTTACAAATGACTCTTCTGGGCAGCCGCTGCTGATATCAATGGTGCCAGGCTCTTCCAGTAGGTTGAAGTATTTTTTCTGGAACTGAAATCCTTTCACGCAGCCCTTCAGGCCAACCACAGAGGAAAGCTCTGGCCTGCAGGAAAACATCTGATATAATCATTTCTACCTTGAAATTACATATTTTTTAACCTCTATAGTTTCCTGAACAGTCAGATGAAACATATTATTTTTTAGCCCACAGTCTGACAAACAACAACCTGACTAATTGTTAGTATTTTAGACAGGACTTTCACTCCTGTGGTCAAATTTTGTCAAACTTTTAAAGGAGGGCTATTATACAAACTTGACTTCTTTGAGCTTTATATCATGATATGTCACCCCCCTCATCAAAAACATACCCAGAGTGTTGCTTTGACTCATTCATGCATGTGGAGCTGACTAAACACTTGCTGCTACAAAGCTCCGCCTATTTACACAAAGCTCCTCCCCGGAGCTCAGTCTGCAGGAGGCCGCACCCTACAGAGCACTCCTCACCCAATGTTGTGAAGACATGCTCAAGTGGGAGTGTCAGAAATGGTAGGAGGTTATTAAAAAGACAGAGGTCAATTTGAAGTCCTTTTGATAAACTATATGAAAAAATATATAATTTATTTTTACAGAGCTGAAGATATTACTAGCTGTGTTTCCATTCCAAATGTGCACAAAACTTTGTCGATATTCTGTTAATGTAAAAAACACAGTTTCACAACTGCAGTGTTTCCATTAAGTAA
>NW_013953547.1:7658-10020 GCF_001266775.1 Austrofundulus limnaeus
GTTTGTCATAAATGTGATTGACAGTTCTTTGGCTGTGGGCGGAGTTTATTATAAATGTGAATGACAGTTCTTTGGCTGTGGGCGGAGTTTGGTAAATCTGCGAGTGGTAGTAAAGACTTGTCTCAAAGAGGAAGGTAAAAGATGAAGTAATAGTATTAGTAAAATAATTGTGAACATGCAAAAAAAATTTTGTCTTCAAATTTGGTACAATTAACACCTTCATGTCGGATTTGTGACTAAAATTATTTTTTATATTTAAAAATATGTGATCCTTGGTTGTTTTGACTGTGCTACACATTCCCCCAGATGGCTTTTTCAAACCCCACCCAAAATTTTCAGTCCAACCAATCACTTCAGTTTCAGTTTGGTTATTTTCTTCTCCTGTCGTAGGTGTTTTTAACTCACCTGACTTTGCGGACACTAGAGGGAGCCCCGCCTATGTAGATGTCTGAGAAGGGCAGTGTGGTTTTAGGGTTATCAACTGTTTTAACATGGCTCCTGTCCACCAGCAGAATAACCTTCTTAGACTGATGGTAGATCACTGACACCTGTCAGGGTTCAGAACAGCACAAGTGAAGACCACTCATCTGGATCATTCAGACAACTACACATGTAGAAGACCATCTACCTCATGGTATCTTGCATCATTTAATCGGCGCTTTGGTGCATCGTCTTCAAAATGTTTTGGCCCATTGCTGAAGCCAAAGTCATATATCAAGTTCAAGAAACCATTCTTTATTTCTAAGAGGAAGAATTGATCCTGAAAAAAAAAAACACATTTATTACCTCAATGTGCATGTTCTGGCTTCAAAAACACATTACAGCTCTAATCTTTACAAGTTATAAATGACACTGCCGTGTTTCACTTAGGTGCTTAAATATAATAAAAAATATCTACAAATTAGTTTATTGCTATTTTTWAAAGGATTTTTTACAACATTACTGGTTTGATGGAGGAAGAACAAACATTTCATCATGTCAGCATCAGTATTAGTATTAGACGTACCCCCTTCACCATGAGGAAAATGACACCATCCTTCACGACAGTTCGCACGGCAATATCAAATCTTGTGACAACACCAAACTTTGATCTCCTCTCCATGTTACTGATGAGCGCATAACCCTTTCCATCAAACAAGTAGCTGGCAATGCGACTCTCAGAGAATGCCAGTTTGTACCTAAAAACAAAGCAGGAAGTGGGATCAGGCACTTAAAAGGATCCATAATTACTTGTAACATTAGACATTGTTTGATAAACATTTATTTAAAATAATTAATAATAATAATAATAATAATAATTTTACTGGCCTTCAAATCAGAACATAACACAATTTAGGTTGTAATAGAATTAATGCGTACAGGACTGTCTTATATTTAAAGGATCATTTCGCCCCCTAATATCAGGGCTGAAACTTTTGGTTGACAGAACTGGTAAGTGTCCTGATACCAGCACCAAGCTAATGCATATTWATGGTGATATACAGTAGTGTTAGCTCCAGAGCTAATACAAAAACATATGTGTATGGTGTAATAGCATTTGCTATGTATAAACATTACATGTTTCTTAGCAACGTATAAATATACACACATACTGTATATATGNGTTTACTATTTTATACTACTTCTGTGATATTACTACTACTTCTACTTCCTGTTATCTTCTTCATCATCGTCTTTTTCACCAGTAGAAACAGCCGGTTGTTGATCACGTGACTCCTGTGATGTGAAAAAACTGTTTCCATCACAGTTTTGCGAAAAACACCAATTTAGATTAGACCGCAAAACCACCTCATCCTAGCGCAAAAACATTTTGTCGAAAAACATAATTTTTTTCCCGAAATTGACGTGTTTCCATTGATCAGATTTATTTTCGAAATTCTAATTTGCACATTTTCATGGTCAATGGAAACACAGCGAGTGATACTTGTAAAGAATCCCCCATGTGCCTGGAAAATAATAATAGCCCTCCTTTAGCAGAGTTTGCTGAACTTGCACGTGTATTTATATCCATTCAGTCATTTTTTTGCTAGCCACTTGAYCCTGTGCAGGGCCCTGTGGAGCTGGTAACCATCTCTAAGGTTATTTGGCAAAAGGCAGCAGCGAAGTACACCATGGACAGGCGATTAGCCTATTGCAGCAACAATTACACACACAATACATGGAAACACTCCAAGGGTCATTTTAGCAAATAAGGATGTCTGAAGTACATAGGGGATGTTCGTTCGCTGTGTGTGGGCGGAGTTTGTTATAAATGTGAATGACAGTTCTTTGGCTGTGGGCGGAGTTTGTCATAAATGTGATTGACAGTTCTTTGGCTGTGGGCGGAGTTTATTATAAATGTGAATGACAGTTCTTTGGCTGT
>NW_013953547.1:10094-11347 GCF_001266775.1 Austrofundulus limnaeus
ATATATATATATATATATACATATATACATATACACACACACACAGAGTTTATATAACTGTAGTGTCAGGGGTAAAAATATTACCTTGTGCACTAATGCAAAGTAAATGTTTATCAAATAAAATATAATACTACAAATAATCAGAGATTCCTTTAAGTCAACTTTACTCTACAGTATTCTGTTTGTATCCCCTCCAACATCTGTCCAGTATTTTCACCAGAATAAAAAAAARTATGGTATTTGGGAAATAAATCATTTTCTGTTAAAGAAGGAGCAAATTAAAATTATTTCCCCCCACAGGTCAAAGTAACTATGTAAATGTGTACCTGGGACATGGTGGTGATGAAACAACATCCATTTTGTGAGTCTGTTTGAAGCTGTACAAACTGATGATGCCATTGTTCAGAGAAGACAACTCAATGCAGCCCACAAAAGGAGCCAGACTCAGAGGAGGTGGCAGCTAGATCGGAAACAAGAAAAACATCGGTCAGAATTTCAAGGAAATGCAAAGAAAACACAWAGATTTGCAAAAAGAGACTTTCTCAGCCTCTACCTTGACGTCTGGTGGGACACCTCCAACGAAGAACACAAACGTCTTGGGGTCAATGTCAAACAGGGAGTTGGATTTTGGAGCTTCACCTTTGTGGATAAACTTCTGCTCATCTGTGGAGCCCTGACTGGGGATAGTCAGGAGGATTTTTCCATGTCTGCCCAACCTGCAGGAAAACAACAACAAGTACCCATGAGCAACAAAAGCCACATAAATCAGTCAGGTGGATGCTCTTTGTAGGATATCAGCAAAGCCTTCAAGTGTACGCAGTGGGCGAATCAACTACTGAGGATATTCTAACTGGGCTTTTGTCAAATCAGCAAAGAAATCTAAAAAAAAAACATGTTGCAGAAAAGAACATTATGAAGATCAAATGCAAAAACTTTGTCCCTGGAGTATCTGAAAAACTCAGGAGTATTTTCTTCAAACACATGATCCCAGTAAATTTTACTCCCAACAAGGCTGGTCCATCCTCAGGACAGAACCCCCAACCCCTCCCTGAAAAAACAAACTTTTGGGTGTAGTAACATTTATTTAACTATTCTTTTAAATTTTACTAAAATAATCTGAATCTCTAAACTACTAGAATTTACTAAATAAACAATACACATTATAGTATGTATCAATATTAAAAGTAAAAGCTAATATTATTTTACCAGTAATATTTAAGTGCTTTTTCTGGACAGCACATAAACATGAATAT
>NW_013953547.1:11357-13079 GCF_001266775.1 Austrofundulus limnaeus
GCTCTGATGCTGCTGCCCCAACAGATGATGGCAGAAGAGATGACGCTCTCAACCTTGTAGAAGATCTGCAGCATCTTGCTGCAGACATTGAAGGATCTCAGCTTCCTTAAGAAGTACAGTCTGCTCTGTCCTTTCTTGTAGACTGCTTCACTGTTTGAGTCTCCAGTCCAGTCTGTTGTCCAGATGAACACCGAGGTATTTATATTTATATTTATATTATTTCCTGGTATTTACATGTAGATGTGTTAAACAACTTAGACCACCCTGTAGTTTGAACCCACCCATTTTTCAAGTGAGCAAAACTATTGGAACATGTGACCGACAGGTGTTCCTTATTACCTTTAAGGTTGATTGTTCAAACATTAAATAGCTCTGCATAACTGACTAGTCTACCTTTTGGCCTGCGTTTAAACCTATAAAGTAAGGTTTTTTTTGTAAAAGAGGAAAAACCAACAAGAAGACCAGTCTATGGGAGAAAAGCTGAGAAAAGAAGGAAAATCAATCAGACCCATTGGACAAACATTGGGCATAGCAAGCACAACAATTTGGATTGTCCTGAAGAAGAAAAACTGCTGGTGTACTGAGTAAGAGACACCCAACAGGTCAGCCAAGAAAAACACCAGTGATTGATGGCAGAAAYATTGTGAGAGATGTGAAGAATAACCCCCCAAACATCAGTGACATCACCCAACAACCTCCACAGTTCAGGGGTGAAGGTTTCACAATCCACTGTTTAAAGATGACTCAGAGAGCAGAAATGTAGAGGCCATACCCAAAGACGCAAACTACTCATCAGTAATAAGAATCAGAAAGCCAGATTGAAATTTGTAAAGACGTACCATATGAGGAGCCTACAGTGTTTCTAATGCACGTCTGAAATCCATTTATACTCTGGCTAAATGTTCATGTTCTAACACCATTTTTATGTGTTGGTAAAGATGCCTGAGACAAACAGAAGATGTTCACCTGGACACCAATGTCTACTTTTATTAAGGAATGAGTAAAATGAGGAATAAATCAGTCAAAAAAACACTTATGTAAATGAGAAGTCATTATGATCAGTTAAAGACCATGATCTTTACCTTACCTCCAAGTTTTTCCTTCTCCTTTTCTAGTGAGTGTTTGTGGGAGTGACGTGTTCAGGTGAAACATGTCAGTGTTTCGGCTGATTCAGATTCATTTACCTTTCTATTTTGATGTGGTTAAAGACTGCAGGCCACTGGCTGACAGGCTTGGAGGTCAGCGAGATCTCAACATCTTCACTTCCAAGGTTGTACACAAATACCAGGTTGTCATTCTTGATGGCCAAACCCATGTAGTCCTTCCTACCCTGCAGGCAGAGACAACAGAAAGTGCACTTTAGACTGTGGTGTAATGGAACTAATACTTTTATGTTTAAGCAAGTAATTCATGACATCCTGTAATGACCTAGGTTTTCATAACATGCTGTTCATCTGCAGACAGAATGATTAAAGTCAGAACAAGATTTGCTAACAACAGGCCTTCTTAGATATCACTTGTGTTTATCTTTGTGTTTTCCATTGACCTTGTATCAAATCTTGCTAAGATGACAGAATGGTGTTTGTTATTATATATATGAGGCCTCTGGAGACACAGTGAGTAGTGTGTCTCCCTCCCTCCCTTCGTTCCTCCCTCCCTCCTTTCCTTCCTCCCTCCCTCCTTTCCTTCTTTCCTTCCTCCTTTCCTTCCTCCCTCCCTCCT
>NW_013953547.1:13089-19390 GCF_001266775.1 Austrofundulus limnaeus
ATATTTAGTTTATAAACTATGACATTTATAAATGTATGAATCATATGGTGAAAAACTGACTTTGAAAAACAAATCTGTTCTTTTTTTCTTATAAAAGTCTAAATTAAACAAAAATATTGGTGGTAATTTTTGACTGTGTAACTTTACAAACGGCACCCCATAAAAATCTACCACAATTTGGCATCATGAAAAAATACTACAAATCTAACAAAATGTGAGCTGAGATTTTTATTTCAAGAGGACAAAAACGTTTTGTCTGGAGTATAATTGTGGGCAAGAAGGTGAAATCATGTCCTCAAGTGAAGAGAGTCTCAAAAAAATGTCTTCCTTTGTTTTACTTTTTATTTCTCTTTCCCCCCCTGAGATAACCTGACCTAGAAAGGTTGTGACTTTAATCCCAGGAAAAGAAATCCAGCTCTGGAGTCCCCAGATAAGGTTTGCAGACCTCAGGAGTTGATGACTCCCACTTGTGACACTTCTGACCTGAAAGAGCGTCAACACCAGCTTCCTGTTTACTGACAAAAGATAATCAACTCAAACACTGAAACAGGGCATGAACATTTGCTGCTGTTCATTAAGGACAAATGATGGGACGTCCAGTTTTTAGAGTAACCTGGTCAAAACTGGTCTGTCTGTGGTCATGGAGAGGAGACTGAGCAGCGAGTCAGCTTCACAGGAGATTGGCATTCTGTGCTCTTTGCCATCTGAGCAGCTGACTGATCATCCATCACTTTTACAAATAAGCTATTCTTAATCTTTTAACACAAGCCATGCAACATGACCTGTCAACAAAAATAAAACGTGTGCTTTACATCCACGAACATCTGAGACACGCAGTCTCAAAGCTCAACAAGAATAAACATCTTATAGCAGTGAAATCCCTGAGCATGGCTCAGTTGAGTTTTTAAACTGGAACCAAGACCTTGTGAGGATTACCACACCAATCTCCCCAGTGGTAATTAACGATCGAACAGTGGAACTGGTGCCGCAGTGTAAATACTTGGGAGTAGTTACTGATGAAAAGTTGAGTTTTGAGTCACAGGTGGATTGTGTGGTAAAGAAAGCACACCAGCAGATGCATGTTTATCACATGCTTAGCTCTTTTAATATCAGCCCTGTTTTTATGAAGATGTTTTATTCTGATTTTATTAAATCTGTTCTTACTTTTGCTTTTATTTGTTGGCACGGGTCACTTTCCATCAAAATGAGTATCACTTGCAAAATATTGTCAAGATTTGTTGTAAAATTGCTGGCATGTCTCTAAATGACCTGAGTGAGGTCTATAATTCATGCATGATTATTGGGTAAATGTGAACTGTACGGCCTACGAGGGGTAACATATCACTGGTTGAAGAGTTATCTGAGTAATAGACTACAATACGTACAAATTAACAACACAAAGTCACAGACCGAAATGGTTAAATATGGTCTTCCTCAAGGCTCAGTTCTAGGACCTAAATTATTTATACTTTACTTAAATGATATTTTTGAAGTATCCAATCTTTTAAAGTTTGTAATGTTTGCTGACGATACAAACCTATTTTTCTCTGGAAAAAATATGGATGAAATAATAAAAACAGTAGAAAAAGAGCTAGCTGAGTGGAAAACATGGTTTGACTATTACAAGTTGTCATTAAATGAAGGAAAAACTAAGTTTATGGTATTCTCCAGTTATCGGATCCATAATAATGTAAAGTTATGTATAAATGGAGTTGAAATTGAAAGAGTTTGAGACAAATTTTTCAGGAATTGTTATAGACAATAAACTCAGCTGGAAGCCTCATATAGAATATATTAGAAATAAAGTTGCAAAAACTATTGGAATATTGTTTAAAATTAAAGATTTAATAAATATTAAGGGTTTGCATATTATATATTCCTCCTTGGTTTTGCCTTGTTTGTCATACTGCTCAGAAATCTGGGGAAATGCAAGTAAAACAAACATTGATATTAGTTAAGTTGCAGAAAAAAGCTATAAGGCTTATTAATAAAGTGGGATATCATGAACCCACTGATAAACTCTTCATTGGACGTAATTTATTTAAAGATATTGTTTATATAAAAATATTGGAAATAATGTCTAAAGCATTGAACAAAAGTCTTCTTTCTGGTATTCAGAAATTATTTAAGTTAAGAGAGAATAAATATAATCTGCGAGGTTTATTTATATTTGAATGTAAAAGAGAAGAATCAGGTAAAGACAAAATGTGTTTCAGTTGTTGGTGTGAAACTATAAAATGMAGTGAATGATGATCTTAAAAGAGCTCTGAAATGTAAAATGAAAACAGCTGTTATGTAGATTTATTTATGTATTGTGAAGATATCTTGGTAGGTTGTTGAGTATAAAATAGGGCAAGAATGAGCTTGGTTTCAGCCTATCCCTCTTTTTAGTCAATTATGAGTTTGTTTATTGTTTCTGTTTTGTTTGTTGTTGTTTTTTAATGTTTAATGTGAAAAATTTACCAAAAATAAAGTTATTGATTGATTGATAATTTCAGGTCTTTAAAGAAGGTTAAGATCATTTTGGAAGATTCAAGTCATCCTTTTTGGGGAGAATTCCCCCTCTTACCTCCAGGACGGAGATCCAGACTGCCCTACTGTCCAGCTGCAATTGGCCTATATTGTAAGTGCTAATATGGAATATATGTAYGTTTTTATGTTTGTGTATTGTACTTGCATGTTTTCCTTCTCTCTTTTCTCTTCTTTTTTACACTGCTGTCTGCACAACAAATTGCCCCTCAGGGATAATAAAGTTTACTTGACTTATTTAACAGCTGATTCTGAAACAAAGCATGAAAGTTGGATCCTCACATTTCTGTCTCCCAAGTATAAGATGATCCGGTCCTCTATGGGGTCCTTGTCTGGGTCCACCTTGATGAACAGGCTGATAGACGTCACTGTCTTCAGCTCGTTCAGGTTGCAGTGCGGCTGAACCTCCACTGCAGACTGTCCGTTAAACTGCATCGAGACCTGGACCTACAGGAAACAACAAAACAAAACACAGAAAGAGTTCAAGTTTCTGATGGGAACAGCTTCAAGATATTTTCACATGAAACATTCTGCTGCTGGAGCTTTACAGGCTGATGTGTCCATACAGGTCCTGTTAGACCAGAGGTGCCCAAAGTGGGGCCCGTGGGCCAAAATTGGCCCGCCAAGCCATTGGATTTGGCCCAAAAGCCGTTGTCCTGGTGTCTAGATTGTAATCATGTTAAGATTAAATATAAAATACAAGTAACTACAAGAGACATTTAGATTACCATATTTATTCATGTATAATATGACCTCATGTATAATATGATCTCATGTATAATACGACCTCGTGTATAATATGATCTCATGTATAATACGACCCCCCCCTTTGTGCTTAAAAAGTATAAACAATTTAATCTTCAAACTACCTCCAATTTCATACTGACTTGAAGATTTTTCAGCCTTTGCAGTCTTTATACATATCAGTAAAATGATCATTGGACTGTTCATTTTATTTTAACAACATATGTACTAAAAGGTATTTTGACAACAAATATATATCAGCTGTAGCAGCATCATATGAATTCTGACATTTTACACATAGTCCACCAGGAGGCGCCAACACAAAAGCCAGAGACTTCACATGAGATTTGGACCATCTTGTGGGGGAAAAGCAGATTACTTCCTACTCGCGAGCGCCCCCTGTGGTGGGGAAATGTTTTTTCAGGGATACAAACTTTTTCAGAACACCGGTAGACGGCAGCCATTACAGACGAACATGTGTTTGTTGTTGTTCCAGGAGCRGSTCVGTCACACACTAATGTCATTAGTTTGTTAGTTTGTTAAGGTGCAGGACTGCTTTTTTAACCCATTTTTTAACATCACGTCTCCTGCCTGGATCTGTTATTATCTCGCTCTGAAGCACAGAGGAGTGTCAGAGGTGAGCTCGTTTCAACTGAGTTTTACAGCGTGGTCTCATTTCCGAACTCAATAATTTTGTGAATGAAGCTGATTTTTCAATTAAAATACAAAAGTAAAAATATTTATCCGAGTATAGTACTACCCCCCAACTTTATGGATGATTTTATGGATTTAATTGTATGTATTATACTTGAATAAATACGGTTGTTAAGCCCATATCTAGATTTTCACACCTTATAAGACCCCATATACTCAAATTTTAAATTATGAAAAGTTACCTGAGCATACGTAGAATTTTCTCCGGGTCCATGGGCTGAAAAAAAACCTTAACAAAACAAAAAAAGAATGTGGGCAGCCGCACTGGCTGCTAGCTTAATCATGAAAAATAGAACAACTTTACTTAAGAATTATTTGGATTTCTTATATTACTGCATTTGGCCTGCAGCCCTCAGATTGATTTCAATTTTGGCTCTCAGGGGAAATGCTTGGGCAACCCTGTGTTAGACAGAGGACTTGTGTCCATACAGGTCCTGTTAGACAGAGGATTTGTAACTAAAGTAGCACTAATGTATGAGGAAAACAGTTAAAACAAGCCCCGCCCACCTGATCCTTATCCCAGTTGTTCCCTGTTGGTTTGTCTGTTCCTCAGTCATGTCTCTGTTTTGCTGCCTCAACAGCTTTTTTGTTTTATTATTAAAGTCAGTTTATTTTAGTATAGAAATCCTCTGGAGGTGTTTGTCTGCACTTTGGGTCCAAAATCATCTCAGCTGTTTTAATGTTGCTATCAGTTTTATTTTAAAACCAAGCCTGTAGACATTTGAATGAAGTTTGCTTGTGTGAAACAGATTAAAATCATTTGATAAATATTATTTCAGAACAAAGATGAAATCCTCTGACAATTCTTCAAACTTAGAATAGGCCTAAAGTTCAATATTCATTGTGTTAGTAAAATATTCTTTTTAATTGTTATATACAGTATTTTACTGGAAGGTAAAAATGTGAACGTGAAAGAGGACTAACTTTTCTGACAACGCTTCTGGCCTGAGAAATGAGCTCTCTGACTCTCATGATGTTGGTGGTCACGTTGTTGAAAGGCGTCTTTTTCTGGACCACCTTCAGCTTGTCCAGCAGCTCCGGGACCAGAACATTCAGGTTTTCCACTGCAACACAGAGCCAGAGATGAAAAACACCGTCAGTCTGTCTGTGTTCTTAATGAACCTCCGATAAAAAACAACCAAATGTAGCTAAATATCTGTCAGACTGAGTTTTAACTACTTTGTGTTTGCTAAGTTCACTTAGCTGTGGCAGCCATCTTGAATCAGGTTGACCATTTGCTTTGATTACTTTCTGAAAGTTTCATTAAAATACATCCAGTGATTTATGGGATATTTTGCAGACAATAAAGACAAATGAACACAGGCAAAATCATAAATCATTTAAGTAAATAAATATTATTATCAGAATATGTTATTGATCCCGGAGGCTCTGTACTGGGCCCACAGATGGTGTCTTTACATTGTTTGCTAAAGTTGGTGTAAAACTTATTTTTCCCAAATTTTTTCTAAGTCCGTCACAAAAGGTGTCTTTAATGTTTTTAAAATGAGTCGCCAAATTATTTTTGGATAAATATTTATGATTTTAGAGCTACATAAACATTTGTAAGTTACTTGAACTGTCGCAGACCGTTTCAGTATCAGGAAGCATCTGCTGCTGTGCAAGTTTTGGATCCTACCCCTCCCTTTGGTATCTTTGAAAAGACGAAACTCTCACAAATTCAGGGAAATATCTTGACACTGTGTTACTCTTTGTTTGGTGAYGTGAAGTTTGTGTGAAACCAAGAATATAAATAACAGCCGTCATGCGTAAAACATTGAGGCAGAGTTAGGTTCCATTCATTGATTTTGATGATGCACAGTGTAAATGTAAAAAGAAAAGGTTATGTCATATGCAGAATGAGTCCTACAATAGAAATCAACATTTTAATTAAACCATATTCTCTTTTATAAAAGTTAAAAAACCCATTTGACACAGTTTTGGGTACATTTGGCTAAATTGTGCCAAAATGCCATTTCCACCTGGCACACTGCTCACTAAAACCTTTGTGAAATGAATATACTTCAACTTATTCAGTCCTACTTTGCTACAATTTTTCTCAAGATGTGTATAAAATCTAAGGGCATTCCTGGGTTGTCACAAGAGTTTTCAATGTGTTTTGCACTGTTGATTTAAAAAAATTTTTAGGCGAGGCTAAAAAATTACAAAATTTCTTTATTTAATCACAAATAACTCAGGCACAGTAATGCTGCGTTCGCACCGAACGCGATTTCAGCTTCAAAATCGCAGCCAACGCTGAAGTTTGAAGCTTGTGCACTTTGAGGTCAGACGCAGGTCAGCTCTTGAAGCGCTGCAC
>NW_013953547.1:20390-21873 GCF_001266775.1 Austrofundulus limnaeus
TGTATGTAAACCTGCTGCTCCTGATGCTGAAATCACGTTTGGTGTGAACGCACCATAAGAGTTACAATAGTGGTTTCACTTAAGAAATTATCTTTTAGATCTTCAGAGGTACCAAGAGTTAGCATTTAGACTTTATAACTGTGGAGCTATTCTTGATTTATTTTGCTGTGTATTTTCAGGCGGAAATTACCTCTAAAACCCCTTAGGGCTTATTAAATTGAGTCATTTCTCAGGTTGAAGTTGGGGCAGCGTCTGTACACGGTGAGTTAAATATCAGCTGAACAGAACTTTCTACCTGCTTCTCCTGCAGAGGCAACAGCCTGTTCGTAAGCAGCTGTGGAGTATTCATTGTTCCTCATGTTGCCGGCCCACTCCTCCACTTTACTGCTGATGGGGGTGATGGTCTGCAGGACCTCCACAGAACGGTTCAGGGTCATTTCAGCCACTGCCAAGGTAAAGTTCAGACGCTGCTGTGTTCTGTCTGTAAAAACATAAAAAAGAAAATAAACAGCAAAAGTTATCTGCTGGTATTAAAACCCATTTTATCCTGCACGGTTGCATTCATTCAAGAGATGTTGACTCGATCCAGAGAAGCTGAACTTTCGTTAACAATGTGGTGTGATGCTGAACAGACTGCTAAAGAAGCTAAAACTGACTTGTTAAATTTAAAACAAGTGAAGCTAAAATGAGCAGAACACAAGCTAAAGCAGCAAACAACAACAAAAACTAAAAGTAGCAACAGTGGTTAAATACTAACAACAGCAGAAGAGAGGATGAAAGGATCAGAAGAGTAAATAACAGCAATCAGTAGCTAAAATTAACTAAATGATGTTAAAATGAACAAACGTAGTTAAAAGGTAGCAAAATGGCAGCTAAAGGCTAAAATGAGCAAAACTGTAGATAAAACAAACGGAACAGTTTATATATTTGCAAATCAATAAATAAAAGCTAAAAGTAGCATAAAAAGACAAAATGTTTGCTGAAGCAAGTTGTAGTACAGAGGTAAACCTGTCACTGAGGGAGAGTCCAGCTAACTTCATTTCCTCTAATCTCGTTCTCAGTTTTTTGGTTACTACCCAAAGTTCGTGGCCGTAGGTGAGGGTAGGAACATACCCTGAACCACGACAGACCAGTACAGAGTTCTCCAGAAAAAAGTCTTTAAACTGACAAACGGTGGCTGGATTTTCTCAAATACTGTGTTTGAGAGTATTTTATCTATGTACAGTAAAATTGTACACTAAAATGTTAAGGAGAATTTACCTCAAGCTTTTTTAAATTACCATATTTATTGTGTATAATACAACCTCATGTATAATACGATCTCATGTTTAATATGATCTCATGTATAATATGATCTCATGTATAATATGATCACATGTTTAATATGATCTCATGTATAATATGATCACGTGTTTAATATGATCTCATGTATAATACGACCCCCACTTTTTTGAGCTTAAAAAGCATAAAAAATTTAATCCTC
>NW_013953547.1:22873-25818 GCF_001266775.1 Austrofundulus limnaeus
ATATTAAAACACGTATTTCTTACAATAGTACTACCCTTAAACTTTATGGATGATTTTATGGATTTAATTTTATGTATTATACTTGAATAAATACGGTGCATTACATTACAGGTGTTTGAACATGTGTGACTGGTTAAATGTGTACACCTTACCAAAACAAAGGATTTGTGTACAACAATGTTGATTAAATACTTGGCCCCTCTATAAATGACATGGCCCTTCATGGCCCCTTGCTCAGAGAAATTCTAGATCTGCCACTGATCAAGACTGAACGGCCTGTAACAATAGACCCACAATCCCATACTGGTAGAGCACCACCCACAGTGTACCTTAAGGAATACAGTTAAAAACCTTCTCTAAGTCCACAAAACACTTGCAGACAGGATGGGCAAACTCCCATGACCCCTCGAGGATCCTAGTGAGGGTAAAGTCCTGGTCCAGTGTTCCATGGCCAGGATGGAACCTGTATTGTTCCTCATTGTACAACCATGGTATGAAAATCATACTCTCCAGTTTTAGGGTCTTATGCAACATGGTGTATAAGACATTAGAACCGTTGCTTGAAAGAATTATAGCCCTTCGCCTTTCATCTGACCTCAAGTGTACAAATACATAATTTATACCTCTCTGAATTTCACCAATGTCGTGAGCTATTTCTTCAAGCTTTTTCTTGTTTTTATCCATGGTCTCCTTGGTCTCCTCTGTGTACTTCAAAGCATCGGCCACTTTAGTTTCTGTCTCTGTAATAGCAGAATGTATTGAATTAGAGGCACGTCACACAGTAACACGTGAAATGATTAGTATGTGATAATGTTTCAAGGTAAATACCGTGTTGTTCTGAATGTAACGAAACGGTATCCTTGAAAATAAAGTCGCTTTGTGTCACCAGGTTTCCGAGCTGAGTGTTGATCCCAGCGACAGCCTAAAAAAACAACACAAAACTAAAGTCGGCTGTCAGAAAACAAACAAAAAACAAAGGGATTTTTAATAAATGTGAAGGAGCTTACATCTTCAGCCCTCCTGGACAAGTTGAAGGTGGTCAGTGAAGTGATGTTGGCATCGTCAATGTATTTGATGATGTTGTTGTAGACATTAGCAGCACTTATGGCTCTCTGGACAAAACCATTGGCATCACTTTCCTTTAGATCCCTGAGGGAGCAGGAGGGCAGATTTAACTGTCAGCTGTATATATTTATATTATAAATCATTTTTGCTGCTCGTAATAGTTGCAGGATGCAGAGTATAAAATACAATGTCAAAAATTGTATCTGATAAATTTTTATCATTGGCTGAATTATTGACATTTTTGTGTTTTCTGAGGTAATCTGGTAGCTACCCCTAATGGGTTTGGCTCCGAAAGAAGTGCATTAACTGTGTATTTCAGGTTTTATTTTTCAACTGCATGAACATGAACTACTGGACTTTGGAAACCTGACTCACAATGCTCATAATGGATATTAACCACAACAAAAAGGCTGCAACTCAGTCACTTTTACACACAGTTTAACAGCTAAGAGTTCTTCAGAACACAAACTGTGACAACTCATAACCTGGAGTGAGCTTGTCCTTTTTTAAAGGGATCCCCGAGTAGTTGTAACATTACACTTTATTTAATAAACATATATTTTAACTGTAAAATAAAGACTGTAAAATACTGTAGAATGTTTAGTTCTGTAAATTTTGAAAATTTATTTTAACACAGACGGAGCCATTTTATTTGCACACAAAGCATTCTGGGTAAATGNTAATAAATGTTTGTGGGTTTAATCCTGTTCATATATCTAAAAATAAATTACTTTATTTTGGAAATACGTTCAGGTCACAAGTTTTCATTTCTCATTCATGATCAGAGAGGGTATTTCATAGTGTCTGGGATTTCATAATGCAAGATCTTGAGGGATTATTTTGTGAGATTGGGCTGGTCCTAATTTCATAGGGTGGTCTCTTACACTTCTTAAGGCACCCCCGGGGTAGGAGCTGGCTCGCCTCCGATCAGTCAGGGAACTGATGTCGGCTGGCTTACCGGTCATTGGTGAACAGGTGTTTTTCCAGGTAGCTTTCATCTGTTTCAGTCCAAGCTAGAAACATTCAAGCCGTATCCGGTTCCTCCTTCAAAATAAAATCTCCCCTCGGGAGGTGAAAACACACTTAGAGGCTTGGAGCCTCGAGTTGGAACCACCGACAGGCGTGCCGGGTCCCTGGCTGCGAAATCCTCCCTAATTAGCTCATGGGATCAGATTTTCAGCCAAAGCTGAGGTTCCTCCGGAGTTAATCCCAGCTGTCTTCCTAGGTTGGAATCAGGAAGAAGAGTGTATCACTCAAAGTCGTCCGGGTTAGTAAAAGAAACGGACGAACTTTGGTTCCGCCCTCAGGCTTAGAGATGAGTCACAGAAAGAAAGATAAAAGATTTGCCAGCCGGCRCCAGCCCAAGGTTAAAATTCTGTGGTTGTTCAACATCATGATATGATAACTTCTTTTCAGCTTTCTTCTGATAGACTAAGAGAAATCACCGCAAACATTTCTGTTTTATAATCAGCTCTGAACCTTCTGTTAGTCCAGATAAATGAAAGATTTTCTCAAGAAAGATCCACAATTATATTACTGTGTTCACAGTAAAATAAAAACGTTGATTTACATTAAAATACAATGAAAACATTGTAATCAGATTCTCTGTGATTTTTTATACCATTATTAATCTTTAAGGCACGATAAAAGAAAAGAAGTGGTTCCACTTTTCCTGTGACAGGCATTATCATGATTTAACAAATGCATAAACATTCTTAGTTAAACAACAAATGAATCACGAACAGAAGAGATTGTTCTGTCCATTATCTTATTAAGAGAACTGATGAGTTCTCTTCCAAGGTTAGAAATGACCTTTCATGGCCTAAATAGAGTTCAGTTTGTGACAGAGTTCCT
Source organism: Austrofundulus limnaeus (assembly GCF_001266775.1). Lineage (NCBI taxonomy): Eukaryota > Metazoa > Chordata > Actinopteri > Cyprinodontiformes > Rivulidae > Austrofundulus > Austrofundulus limnaeus. The sequence continues at coordinate 25,793 of NW_013953547.1, forward strand.
GTCCTCTCTTCAGGCCTGTCCGAGGC
>NW_013953547.1:26330-27440 GCF_001266775.1 Austrofundulus limnaeus
TAGATAATTAGTTATTAGTGGTACTGCGTCTTAATTTTAGAAAGTACAAATCTGCTTATGATTTATAAAATTAGTAAGACCGCTGAAGTGCAAAAGAAATATTTAGGTCCACAATTAGTGGATTTGTGCTTTAGTGGGCTGGTGCCCACCACTGCTTTTAACCCATAAATTCTCTGCTGTATCAGGTAAAGTTCAGAGGATGAGCTCAGATACACACACACTAAATATATCCTACTTTCTAGCATCTTTAGGCAGTTTAAAGAGTTTTATTTCTGTGGTAACGGCCTCACCTTCATCATGGAGTCCACCTGAGCCACGGTCCTGTCACTTTCAGAGATCAAACTTCGGCCTGTGTCCAGGACGCTGCTGACAGCTGAGTGATCCTCAGTCAGCTTCTGCTGCTTTGCCTGGAGGAAGGATAAAAACAAACACATTCACAATTCACCCAAATTATAAGAGATTCCATTATATATAAGCATTTTTTGGGTTGTTGTGGGGGAATATGCATTACGAAGAAAACATGTGCTGTGTACTCAGACCAGTGTGACCTTTTCTTTTGAACTTTGAAATCCTGGAGCTGAAAATAATTGTTTTAGTGGCCATTGTCTTTGTTTCTCTCAGTCTTCCTGTTTTAGGAGCCTGAAGAATGACAGCTGCTAATGGAGAAGTCACTTATCTACACCAGCATCCTGACACAGCTGTGGCCCACCTTCATCCTGCCATAAAGGCTTAGAGTGGACAAAAAGCCTGCAGGGAGTTCCTCTGTGACCCGCTGAGACAAGCTGAAGCTTCAGTTCAGCTGAAGGGACCGCTCAAAACAGCTTTACAATGCATAAATAATACTTTAAAGTGACACAAACACACATTACTTCTGCTAAACTTTGACTAAAACATACAATACTTAGTAAAAACCAGCTCAGTTTGGCAATAAGATCCCTAGTGACACTACTGAAATACAGTTTAAGATATGTGCACTGCAGCTGCACTCAGTACCCTGAACCTGACTCGTTGTTTTTGTATTTTGTAACAACACAGTCTTAAAGTATGTGATATTTGTTGTAGTTAAGTATTAAAAGTCAAAGTACTGATTTAAAATGAGCAGTTAGATTT
>NW_013953547.1:29169-30571 GCF_001266775.1 Austrofundulus limnaeus
ATTGGGGCGGGGCTTGTATGCTATAGTAAAATTGGCCCTGAGGCACAGCCTAAGATTTTATCTTTAATGGTCTTTTTTTATAGTGTTCATTACTTTTACTTTTATACTTTAAGTAGTTTTAAAACCAGTACTTTTATACTTTTACTTGAGTAAAAAGCTTGAATTGATACTTCTACTTCCAAAACAGTATTTTTAAACCCTAGTATCTATACTTCTACTTAAATAATGAATGTGAATACTTTTGACACCTCTGATGTTCCTGACATTCATGACCAAACGTCTCCTCAGGTTGGGCGGTTCTGTTTGTGTTCAACCACAGCTTCTGTTGTATTCAGGTTGGGTTTTAGACTGAGTTGTTTCAGAACAACTAACTGTTTCTCTTTAAAACACTCTAAAACACAAGTCAGATTAGATGAGTGTGTTTCAACTCAGGGGCTGTCGACTAAACTGATGTATGTTTGTGTGACCACGCACTGCCCTGTTACCACAGTGATACGTTTTAGATCAGTAGGTCACTAATTTTTTAATCACTTTATAGCTCTAGTATCAATGATTGTAGTTGCATTTTATTTAACATCTTATTGCAACATGAATTTTATCGCCACGTTGCTAAACTTACATTTAAAAATTAATTCTCCGGTTCATGATGAATTTTTAAACCATGCCAAATTAGTAAATAAATAAATAAAAAACAGTCTGCTGTCTTTGTTTTTCTGTTTAGTTTGCTGACAGCACTTTGAATGACACTTTGAAACTTGAAAAGTTGAATAATAATGGTTTTAGAGGACCAGCACTACAGTGGATATCTAGCTATTTGAAAAATTAGGAAACAATTTGTGCAAATAATGTAACATCTGACTTCTGTGACATCACATGTGGAGTTCCTCCAGGTTCTGTATTTGGTCCAAAGTTGCTTGTTTTGCATGTGAATGACTTGGTAAATGTGTCAGGGCTTTTTAAATGTGTACTATTTGCAGAAGACGCTGCATTGTTTTGTTTGTGGTAAAGATGTGTTCTTCAATCTAAATAATAAAATTATGGAACAATCTAGAGATTGATGTTAAAAATGCCAGATCAATGTTTGAGGATGGTAAAAGTTGGTTTGATGAATAAATATGAAATAATATGATTTGTATCTGTATGAATTGTTGCTTGAGAAGGAGTTATCATTGTTTTGTTTTTTGTTGTTGTTGCTTGAAGATTACTATTGTTTGAATAAATTTTTTTGAAAAGAGGGGCAGAAATAAGATTTTAAGCTAGCTACTAACAGTCAAGAACAGAAGAGGAAAGTAATTTGATAAATGTATCATGGGAGAGTTGCAGGTTATAACAAGCATAAATAAATAAAATTTAAAAAAATCTAAGTTTTATTTACAGTAAATAATTTTAAACTATATATATG
>NW_013953547.1:31425-33162 GCF_001266775.1 Austrofundulus limnaeus
ATAGTACACTTTAAGTGTATAGAGAAAGATATACACTTACTAGTGTACGAAGTATATTTGACGTTCCATTTTAGTATTTAAAAGTATACTTAATACACTTAAAATTGTGATTTGTACAACTTAAATACAACTAAAGTATTTTTAGCTGTTCCAAAATAGCACCCTTTAAGTATACTGATGATTAGTGTCGCTTCAAGTATATTAAAGTATATACTTAGATTAAGTGTACTTAGTATAATCATTTTTCACCTGGGTGTTCTTCAGAGAAATGAAATTAAGTGAAGTTAAAGGCAAGGAGCCGGTGTGATAAAACAGAAAAACAGTTTGTTTTAAAGTGTTAGTAGAGAAAACAGGTCTGTGCGTATTTAACAGAACTACTATATCCTCCTGGATCAGTTCTGACAACAAACTGCAACTAAAGGAAGGAAAAGAGAGAGGAGAGGAGCAGAGGGGGATGATGGGAAATCACCTCCTTCCTGTTAAATAAGAGCAGGCTGGCTTTGTTTTTGTCCTCGGCGTCCCACACAGTCCTGGCTGCACCGGACAGAACGCTCTCAGCTTCTGACAGCCTGGAGGAGAACTGAGACACGACTTGATTGATGGAGGGAAGACGGTTCTCTGTGACCGTCAGTTTCTTCTCCAGCTGACGGATGCGCCTCAGCACTGGAAACACAAGCAGGAATCATTGTGGTCACAATTAATCCAAAGTGTTGGGCGTAAAAGTGCCCAGAAAGGTGTCGTATAGATATCTCTCTGTTGGGTGGTTAAGTTTAATCTGAATGTGTCTGCTCACAGTCATGGGCCTCGCTGGATTCGTCCGTGGCCATGGGTTCTCGTGGAGACAGGTCCAGACTCCTCATCCAGGTCACCATGTCCTGAGATTCTTCAGTTCTTTGTCTGAGCACCTCTGGAGCCACTTCTTGTTGAACACTGTATAGTTCCCAGTCATTGATTATATCTGTGCACACACATATTATCACTCACACAAGTTGGTTTTTATATACCTGTGGGGACCTTAAATTAACTTCCATTCATTTTCCAGTCATTTCCAAAGCCTAACCCTGACACTTTACCCTAAAACTAACCACCCCAGTTCCAACCTGACTCTAAATCTAGCCTAAACTCAATTCACACTTTGGTCCTAAACCCAACCCCCYACCCAAAATCAGCATCCATACCCATGGGAACCAGACCTTTGTCCCCACGAGGAGCATTGGTGTTTTTCTGGAAAATGGTCCCCAAGATGAAGGAAAAACATTTCCACACACACATCATCTGTCTAGTACAGCTATCTTTATGGGGACTTTGCAATGACTTTCATTAATTTCCACAGCCTAACCCTGACCACCAACACAAAACCTAACCCCTGAGCCACTAGCGGCATTTCCCCTCATAGAGACTTGATTCAGGTCCCCATAAGTACCCGTGGTTCTCACGTTTGCAAAAATAGGTCCCCACATTATAGGGAAAAACCAGCTTCCTTGTACATGCATCAAACTGAGGACTTTGTATTGACTTCCATTAATTTTTGTAACTGCATTCATGCCTAACCCATAACAATTACTATCTATTCTTAACCCTAACCTGAACCAAACTTTAATTCACACCATACTTCTAAACTTAACTAGTGGAGCGCAGTAGTGCTGCAAATATGTGAGGGCYGGGAAAATATCCTCACTTCCCAAAAATGACCTCATTTTGTTGGTTAAAAACCTGACATGGTTCTAACTCTGTAGC
>NW_013953547.1:35178-37419 GCF_001266775.1 Austrofundulus limnaeus
CACACACACACACACATATTTTTACACAAGCTGTTGTTCTGCATTTGTCCTCATTTATTCTCACAGTTCTTACAGTGGACACAGCCCAGTAAATTTCAGTCATCCATGGGCAGATGGCATCATTAAATATCTAAAATATAAACATTCCTTAGTCAGTTTAATATTTTGTGCATTGTTCCACTTCTGCTGAGAAGAAATAACTGCAGTCCATCCATCTGTTGTTGGTTCTGTTTGTATATCCGGCCGTATAAAAGGCCTGACCAGGTAACATGCACTGAGAGAAAGAAGCTTCTGTTCCACACTTCATGAAACTGGCAGCTGGACAAACCAAAAGCCTTCTGGAGAAAAGTTTTATGATCAGACCAAATAAAGCGCACACCAGTTTGACCATAATGATGAGAATATGGGGATAAGTCATGGTGAGGCTCTTTAAACCCTCCTGCTGTCCTTGGGTCAAAATGACCCCAAAGGTATCAGTGTGTTAAACAGGATTTTACAAAGTGAGTGGAATAACGTGAGAAGATCAGCAATGATGTCAAACACTCATGAGAGCTAGTTCCAGACGGAATAAAGCAGGCGAACTTTAGACTTCTGCAATGGTTTTTCCAAGGACGATTTGTGGGCTATGTCTAAACGTTGGAACATTTAAAGGGCCAATATTATGTGTTTCTCANTGAATGACCACTTCCAGAATTTGATTTGGGCATCTTTAGTCACTCTGTGGGACATGTTTTAAACAGTGATGGAAGCTACTTGTTCGTGATGGTCATTTAACAAGCAGCTCCTGCTGTTGAACCAGAAGTATGCATTGTGATTGGTTCACTTTTTCTGACATAAAGTCTCATGTGACATATTTTTACTCCTTCCTACCTGAAGAACTCTGATGAAGATGAAGACCATCACTGATAACTCCCTGCAAACTTGGATCGTTCCAGTTAAACGGCAGATCTTCTTACCTTCGATGAGTTGGTTCAGATCCGTCAGATTCGAGCTGAGCTGCTTGGCTGAGGTGAAGGTCTCCTCCGTCTGTTCATCCAAACTCTTTCCCAGATTCTTCACCAGGTTCTCCTGAAGAACCACAAAAAACAAAATTCAAAATGCCTTTAATCTTTGTTTCCACCTGTTTTTAACTTCTGGAACAAGCTTTTTTTTAATTTATTTATAGGAATTTTTATTAACTGTGATTTTTGTTTGTATTAAGAATAAGGTTYATTTATATATTTATTCTTTTTATCTTCTGTCTGTAAGTGTATTAATTTATCAGTTAAACTATCTGACAAACCACTGAACTGATTTAAATAAAACTTGCAGAAATGAGTCACAGACTTTACATCTAAAACTGAAGAACTTTAGATCATTTTAGACTAAATCTTTAAAAGGTGTGAAAGGATTTTATTCCTTGTGTTGGTTGATTTGGCAGCACTAAAACATGTCAAACAACAAAGAAGCATGAAGAACAAGAGAGAGGGTGAATTAAAAGAACATTCCTGGTGAAGACAGTGAAGAAGAAGAGGTTTCTGACCGACTCTCGGAGCTCTTTGATGTCCGTCCCCAGCATGTTGGTGGCCTCCTCCAGCTCCTCAGTCTGACCTTTTATCACAGAGGATTTGTTTCGCCAGCTTTGRAAGTGCCTCTGAAAGGAAAGCAGTTAAGCTCCTTTACTCCGACACATTCCTCTGAATTGTAAACTGTAAAAAACRTAACAGTGGAGCAAAATGAAGACATCCCTTTGAAACAAGAGTGAACTCCAGGTGTTTTCACCTCAAACAGGAGGAAGTAAAACTTTTACTTTAGTGGAGTGGACCCTACAACAATGAGCTCGTTTACTGTTAATTTAGAGGAATTCTCTTCCACTTAAAGCTTCACTGCTTCACACTGTTGGTGCTCAACAGGTTTTCATCTCAACAGGCAGATCAAATACTTCAAAACTCAGTTTGTTTTTCTCAAAATAATACAAGCAAACATGACAAATGGATAAATCAAACTAACATAACAAGCTTAGTATTTTATGTTTAAAAGTATAATTAAAGGAAGGCAGGTTCTGAACAGAGGGGTGCCTGTGGAGTGCTGTTTGTAAAGTTACACAGTCAAAAATTACCACCAATATTTTTGTTTTATTTAGCCTTTTAAAAGAAACAAAGAACAGATTTATTTTTCAAAGTCAGTTTTTCACCAAATGATTCATCCATCCATCCATCCATCCATCCATCCATCCATCCATCCATCCATTTTCTTCCGCCT
>NW_013953547.1:38818-40423 GCF_001266775.1 Austrofundulus limnaeus
CAAACAAACAAACAAACAAACAAACAAACAAACAAACAAACCTCTACTCAACAAAGGTGAATAGAGTGAAAAAAAATCAGTAATCTCTTTTTAATTGTCATTTTCAGAGATTTAATTTTAGTTTTCTTACAAAGAGCAGAGATCCTGTTTGCTGTCTGCTCAGAGTCAAAAGAGTAAAAGTGGAAAATGTGACAAAAATGCTAAAATATTCTGTGTAACTGTTAACATATAAAAATGTATTTTTAATACAAACTACGCTTCACATCACATAGTTTTCATAACTACTTTCTGTTTGCATCAGTCTTGTTATTATTATTATTATTTTCTGTACGTAAAGCTGACGGCAGACGTACCCGCAGCTGATGACTGGTGTAGTTGTAGTATTTGAGTCTGTCGTTAGCTGCGGCACCAGAGGAGATGTTCAGAACTCCAACCTTCAGCTGATCCAGGGTGTTATTGGACAGCTTTAAGTCTCGGTCCAGCTGCCAGATGCAGTCATCACAGCCTGAAACAAAGAACATGAACAGACCCTGCTGTTGCTTTGGTTCTTATATTAACTACATCTACTTTATTCTTTTTCAGATGCAGTGGCTTGCAAATGTATTGATACTCCTTCCATATTTTGTCACTTTATAGCTACAAACAAAAATATTTCAATGGAATTTGAAGTGATTCCAGTGTGAACTGTATTTAGTCATTAGAGAGCACTCAGAGAAAGGGGGCTGAATATTTTTGCTCATCACACTTTTCATTTTTTATTTGTAAAATGTTTTTAATTTGTATAATTTTCTTTCCAATTCACAACTGTATACCACTTTCTGTTGGTCTTTCACATTAAATTCCAGTGAAATATATTTATGTTTGTGGTTGTAATGTGACAAAATATAGAAAAGTTCAAGGGGTATCAATACTTTTACAAGCCATTGTGTTCATGTATTATATGTATATTCTGCTCAGTAGGAATAAAAGGCTTTTAGTATTTCTACCTTTTTATTGTTTAACTTTTTTACAAAACATTTCCTCAAAAAAAATCCAGGTCTACTTCAGCGAATGTTTTTTCTTCTGCTTCTTTTAGCTTTTTTTTCTGCTAATTTAAGCTTTGTTTAATAGTTTTACCACATTTAGCATTGATCTATTTAGTTGATTTTAGTTTTTAGTTACATTTTTGTCATTTCTAAGCTATAGTTTAAGCTTTTAGCTAAGATTTTGCTAGTTTGAAGCTACTGCTTTGTTGATTTTATCTGCTGTTTGTTTTAACTTTAACAATGCAGCTAATAAGTTATTCCACAAACGTTTCAGCACTTCTTCACATGGGYGCAGTTAGTATGGGGGACGGGGGGGACATGTCCCCCCCAGATTTATAGTGACCCTGATCTGTCCCCCCCACTTTCCCTGATAGGATGAGAAAAAATCTGATCAAAACTTATGATTACCGTTCTGTTAGTTCGCTGACGCTCCCACAGAGGAGCAGCAGCAGCCCCCCTCCCATCTCTCAGGCTGTGTCACACAGCGGAGCGGTGCAACACACACACACACACACACACGGGTTTGTTCTTTATTCTCATGGGGACTTTGCATTGACTTCCATTCATTTACCGGTCATTT
>NW_013953547.1:41135-43821 GCF_001266775.1 Austrofundulus limnaeus
TTTGACAAAACTGGAAAAAAAAAACAGTTATAGTTTATGTAACTATTGTTTGGCACAATTTCATTTAATGTTCATGATGTCATGTCAGCTTGTGTGCCTATCACTAAATCAGGAAAGAAATGCCTCCTAAATTCACTGTTGGTGGTTATCAATATCACTTTTTTCATTGGGTAAAGTCATTATAATTTATAAACATACATTTGAGTGTCATCATTGCTTGGCACAATGACATGTTACAAATAAAACTAAATCAAGAATAAACAAAATAAAATTAAATTGTCCTCTAAAGCCATTGTGATMATTTGTATCTCATTCATTGTATTACTCCCCAGGGTCCTACAGAGGAACCCCTTGCTACCCCCCAMCCCCCCACACACAGCATTAGAGGCAAGTTTTGGTGGATCGGTCGTACTCCTTACAAATTACAGTTTAACAATGTATGGTTAGTGTTGACTTGGAAGGTGTTTAACAATGTTCATTTTTCTTCTTTAATTTCAAATAATTCTATAATGCCATTTTATTGCAAGCCATTCACTCAAAAGCTATTATGAAAGTAACTAATCAAATTACTAAAAATTACTTAGATGGAAATCATTTGCTGAAAACTTGGTCCCCCCCAGTTCAAAAATCCTATCTGCGCCCCTGCTTCTTCACTTTCTGTGGTTAATATTTAAATAGTTTGTTCTGTAACTCTATTTACAGTTTTGATGAAACAAAAACATGTAAATTATTCATCCAATCGTGGCTCGATCAGGCATAAGGTTTTATGACTTTTGATATTTTAAACAACATGGACAAAATTAGCTAAAAGCTGAGAAACAAATGATGTAATCAGTTTTATTTATTTATTTATTTATTTATTTATTTATTTATTTATCTTAGAGAAACAGACTTTCGCAGCTGTTTCTCTGTTACTGTTCAGTTTGGAGCTCTGCAGCTCAGACGGACTTCACAGTAAAAACATCATTCAGTGTAAAAACACAGAAAGCTGGACTTAAACATGAACCTAAAGACAAACCAGAGTCTGTGACTCTGGAGTTAAATCTGCTTTGTTCTAGTTTACCACTGTTATGGTTTAATGATCTGGAATGATAGGCAGGTTAAAACTCAAAAAGTTAAAGTAGACATAACTTTCCTTTAAACCCTTCTTTTCTACATTCAAATCCTTCAGTTGGGGTCTATATATAAAGTGGAACTGCAATACTTTGGTACAAATAACAACTGCAATCGATCAAAAACAGTATTGTTTGAGTATTTATGTAGATCTAAAGAAAGCATTCGACACAGTTGATCACAGTATTCTTGAAAAATTAAGTAAATATGAAATTAGAGGGTCGGCACTACAATGGGTATCCAGTTATTTGAAAGATAGGAAACAGTTTGTACAGATAAATGGTGTAAGATCTAAACTTAGTAATATCACACGTGGAGTCCCTCAGGGCTCTGTACTGGGGCCTAAGTTATTTATTTTGTATGTGAATGACTTAGTAAATGTGTCAGGACTTTTCAAATGTGTTTTATTTGTTGACGGTACAACATTTTTTAGTTTAGGTAAATATATAGAAAAATGTTTGAGATGGTACAGAAAGAACTTGAGAAAATACAAAACTGGTTTCAACAAAACAAATTGTCATTAAATTTGGATAAAACAAATTWCATGATATTTAGTAACAGGAAGACAACTGTTGATTTCTCATTTAAAGTAGATGTATTGAGATCTGTAGAGTCAGTGAGGTGAAATTTCTGGGTGTCATCATTGATGACAAGCTGACATGGAGACCTCACATTCATTATTTAAGAACAAAATATCTAAATCTACAGGAGTRCTGTATAAAGTCAGGGAGTTATTCAGTGACAAAGCTCTGCTTGTGTTGTAMAATTCAATMATTGTTYCACATTTAATTTAYTGTGTTGAAGTCTGGGGTAAAGCTTGTAAAACAATTAAAAATCCTATTTTTGTTTTACAGAAAGGAGCCATAAGAATTATTGCTAGAAAATACAACAACCATCCATCTAATACGTTATTTTGCTAATTGAAAATTTTGAAATTCTGTGATTTGGTTGATTATAATATTTTACTGTTTATGYACAAGGCTCATAAAAACWTATTACCTTCCAACATTCAGGTAAACTTTGTGAAGAGAGACACTTGTTATTATCTGAAGGGGATGGAAATGTTTGTGAAACCATATTTTTGTACTTGCTTGAGAGAAAGAAGTACTTTAATCCAGAGTATAGTTTAATCCAGGGTATAATTTAATCCAGGGTATAGTTTAATCCAGGGTATAATTTAATCCAGGATATAGTTTAATCCAGGATATAGTTTAATCCAGGGTATAGTTTAATCCAGAGTATAGTTTAATCCAGGGTATAGTTTAATCCAGGGTATAATTTAATCCAGAGTATTGTTTAATCCAGGATATAGTTTAATCCAGGATATAATTTAATCCAGGGTATAGTTTAATCCAGGGTATAATTTAATCCAGGATATAGTTTAATCCAGGGCATAGTTTAATCCAGGGTATAGTTTAATCCAGGGCATAGTTTAATCCAGGGCATAGTTTAATCCAGGGTATAGTTTAATCCAGGGTATACTTTAATCCAGGGTATAGTTTAATCCAGGGTATATTTTAATTCAGGGCATAGTTTAATCCAGGGTATAGTTTAATCCAGGGCATAGTTTAAT
>NW_013953547.1:44171-45872 GCF_001266775.1 Austrofundulus limnaeus
ATTTTGTAAAGTGAAAATTTTGAAATTTTATGATTTGATTGACTATAATATTTTGCTGTTTATGTACAAGGCTCATAAAAACTTATTACCATCCAACATTCAGGTGAACTTTGTTAAGAGAGACAGTTGTTATTATCTAAAGGGGATGGAAATGTTTGTGAAACCATATTTTTGTACTTGCTTGAAAGAAAGATGTAGTTTAATCCAGGGTATAGTTTAATCCAGGGTGTAGGATTATGGAATGGTCTGGAAGATGATCTTAAAAATGCCAGATCTATGTATATATTTATGAAATATAAAAGCTAATTTTCTGAAGGTATATGGAAAAGTAAAATGTGAAGCTGTATGAATTGTTGTTTGAGTTGATGTTTTTATTTTTATTTGTCTTATTCTGTGAAATATTTTTCATTTGAATATATTCTTGGGTTAAAGGGGCAGACATTAGATTTATTCTTCTTCTGCTACCTTTCATTTTATTTTGATTTGTGTATTTTCTTTGTTTTTTATTGTATACAGTTATTTTTAATTAAATTAATACATTTTTTTAATTGAATTGAACTTTGGTCTGATTTCCTCCTCATTGTGTCTCCGTAAGCCAACTCGTTTTGAGGCTGTCTCTTTAAATTCAAAGGAGGCGCCAGTCCGGTTCATTACTAATTGTGTTTACCTTGGCAGCCAGGCAGTGTGTGTCACAGTTGTGTGGTTTTCATGGTAAAGTCAGATTATCGGCCTTATTTCAAAATTTCGATTGTGACAAAGTTTTGTTGGAGGTCTGAGTCGGCTGTTTCTGCTGTGACTTACTGTTGTTGCACATGTTGACTGCAGCCTCAGTCAGACACTCTCCTGTCTGCATGTCACAGTGGCCGCTCTCACAGTTACACTCTGTAAAAAAGAACGACGCACATCATTGTAGAACAACACAAACATTGTGCACCTCAGCTGGGAACAAGCCAGTCCTGTGAAGAGCCAGATGTGAGAGGGGCTGATGTCTCAGCAGCTGCTGCATGGATTCAGATGGGAGGTGATGTCAGGCTCTGGGTTAAAGGTCAACAGATGTGTGTCTGACATCATGGACATGACTGCAGGCGTGGGTGTGAGAATGTAAGCTAACAGTTCAGACGTTTCCTCTGAGGATGCTGACATGTAGACGCCTGACTTACTCCTGCAGCCGGAGGCGCTGTAATCCCAGTGTCCTGGGAGGCAGCGCTCGCAGTAACGACCCCCAGCCCCGGGACGACATGGACAGCTGTGGGTGAGGGGGTGGCAGGTGGAGCGGATGGAGGCTGGCCCACATTCACATCTCCGACAGCCCTGACAGCTGGAGAAGCCAGAGTACCCTTCCTGCATGACCGAGACCAGTAACACCAGTTAGAAATCTGAGAGGATCGTTTTAGACCTCTACTGGAACGTTCCCTTTCCTTTTACTCGTTTGGATCATTTACTCAGTTTTCTTGTTTATAGTGAACTCAGCAAGGTTATAACAGGTTTGGATTTTTCATTAAAGTTTAGTTTTATTTTGTCGTGACCTTTTTTCTTTGAATTCAGTTTTAATAAGTTTTTAAAGTGGATTTGCAGTGTTGTATAAAGTACCTCAAAGTGATACTTTGGTAAAAGTTAAAGTCTTCTCTAAAAGTCTTAAAGTATCTGAATTATATATATATACACTCACCGGCCAATTTATTAGGTACACCTGTCCAACTG
>NW_013953547.1:46642-53984 GCF_001266775.1 Austrofundulus limnaeus
TGATTCAACCACTCAACCACTAGATGTCGCTGAAAACAACTAATCCTACACACTGTGCCTTTAAGTACAAAAAATATCAGATACTTTAAGACTTTTACTCAAGTAATATTTTTAGAGAAGACTTTAACTTTTCCCAAAGTATTTTTATGATAAGACACATGTACTTTTACTTAAGTACGTATTACTTAGAGGTACTTTATATAGCACTGCTTAAATGTCTGTTTTGACAGGTTTGGAACAAATTCAGGACAAGTTAAAAACCTTTGAATTGTCCAATAACAATAAAATAAAAAACTTGCAAATGGAGACTGAATACTGTTTTGTGTTAAACATCAGTCACCTGGTCTGTCTCACCTCACAATGGTCGCACAACTGTCCAGTGACTCCAGGCTTGCAGTGACACACTCCTGTCCTGTCATCACATGAGGACGTGCCACATTTACTGCACTGACACTCTGGGACACACACAGGACAGGACACACAGTTTTAACAGACAGCTCAGACAACGGTTGGATGAAAATAATCCCACCTGTCCCACCACCTACCTTTGCAGTTCTTGGCGGTGATGGCGTCGCCGTAGAATCCCGGGGCACACCTCTCACAGTTCGCTCCTGCCGTGTTTCCCCAGCAGTGCTGGCAGTGGCCCGTCACGTTGTGGCATTCGTTGATGATCAAGTTGGGGTCAGTGTTGCCGTTACAGTCACACCTCCTACAGGAACTGCCAATCACCAGCGGGTTTCCATAATAACCTGGGGCACATCTACATTGAGGAGATTAAACATCTTATTGTTCCATACTTTCCTAACAGAGCACTTCATTCTCAGACTGCAGGTTTACTTGTGGTTCCTGGAGTTTCTAMMAGTAGAATGGGAGGCAGAGCTTTCAGTTATCAAGCTCCTCTCTTGTGGAACCAACTTCCAGTTTCTGTCCGTGAGGCTGACAYTCTGTCTACTTTTAAGATTAGACTGAAGACTTTCCTTTTTCATAAATCCTATAGTTAGACAGGTTTCCTGAGTTATTCCTTAAGGCCCCCACATACTCGGGCGCACTTCGCTCCATGGAGGTCCACGCRGACTCGAGGCGGACATCAGTGGACTGGTCCGCGCAGAGATCAATTTTTTACGTACGCGTCCGCGGTGCGCACAGTGGCATGTACTGTTTTGGATGCGACACCAAGCTGATAAAGTTGAGAATCGGTGTCATTTGTAGATGAAATGCAGTCAAATCTTGAAAAGCATCTCATGGAGGAGATTAGGAAACTTTTTGACGCGTCAATGAAGGAATATAAAAACTTTCAGCAAGCAACAAATTTGTGGGAGGAAATAGCTCTGATCCTGGGTAAGGTAGTTCTTTTCTTTTTTCTTTTATTGTTTTAAAGCTAAAATGCAAACTATCTCTTCCTGCTGATCCTTGACATCATGACTGAAATTGCGAGAAATTAAAGAGTTCGTCAGGTGAAGTACGCTCGAGTATGAAGTCTTAAACATCTATGGACGATATGCGCAGAGTGTGCGTGGCTCAGGGAATGAGTGCGCCTGAGTATGTGGGAGCCTTTAGTTCTGCTGCTGTAGGCTGGAGGACAAACTGACCACAATTCCTCATTCTGTTGCTGTCTTTAGTCACTCTCCTCTACATGTTTGTGTTGGTGCTACAACAAAGTACACATATCAATCTTATACTTGACAGAAGTCTTTGTTAAACTGTTAAAAGTACAGACCTCTCACAGGTATGTCCAGCATAGCCTTCCTGGCACTTACACCTCAGTGTGGCAGCTGTTCTGTCACAATGCAACGCGAAGCTGGTCAAACACACACAGGACAGGAAGTCAGAGATTACACACCATCAATCTGCATCACGGCTGCCTCCACAGAAACAATCTTACTTACTTATTGGAGGGAATGGAAAGGGGGCAGGGGCAAGCTCTGCAGGCATGTCGCCCGTCCTGACTGGGAGTCAGAACGTAGCCATCTTCACACATTTCACAGAAATCACCTGTGCTGTGGTCCCTGCAGTTCTGAAGGAGGACATGTGTTATTCAAGGTGCAGTGTGTTCACTCAGGTGGTCTACCAAAAGGCCTGCTGAGTCACTTACGATGCAAACACCAGTAATATCTTCACAGAAGTCAGCATGCCCCTTGCAGTTACATGGTAAACAAATGTTTTGTTCACTTAGGAAAGAACCTTTTCCACACACCTGTGGAGGGAAGACAAACACAATATGTAAGTGAAGTTAAAGAAGAAAGAAACAAATGCAGAGTTCAACAACAGCAGGCTGGCATCTGGAACCAAATGGACTGGACTTTGTGGTTTCCATTTTCACTGAAGATCTTGTCGTTATCACCTGCTGCTTTGAAATGTCTTTGAATGTGTCTTTAGATCAGGGGTCTCCAACCTTTTCTTCCTTAAGAGCTACTTTCACAAAATGAAATCGTCCAAGAGCTAATCAAAAAGAAAAAATCAGTAGGTGCTCTGGATGGGTTTTTCTTTAGTGAAACGTTTCATCTCTCCTCCAAGAGACTTCTTCAGYCTKATGAGTTTCAGGTGAACTCAGCCTTAAAAGCACTGCCTCCACATGGTGGACAAACAGGTTAGTCACATGCAAAAGAGGGCCATCGCTTAACGAAACGACAAAATGTTTCACTAAAGAACCTATCCAGAGGACCTACTTATTTTTTCTTTTTGATTTTTTCTACCTGGATTACTGACATGCATCAGGACTGTCCGAGAGCTACTTTTTGCAACATTTCATTTTAAACTTAAACCGTTGGAATAAGCTTGATTTGTACAAAAAACATTGTATTCACTTCACATGAAACCACCACMAAAAACACTGAATTTACATAAACAGTTTGATTGACAACCAAGGGGAAGGGATATCTATAGATTGATTGTAATTAAATTAAAGTTTGGTTGGCCAGTGACAAATTAAATTTTGTTTCTCCTAATTTTTCATAAGCACTGAAGAGCTACATTAAATGAGCTCACGAGCTGCTGGTTGGAGACCCCTGTTTTAGATTTCTCTGCTTTGCAAAGCTCTTGTGAACAGCAGAAGGAATCTTAATGAAACCTTGAAAGGAATGTTTCCTTGAATGGGAAATCTGTTTACCAACCGTAACCCAAGCTAACTACATGAAACATGCGCCTTTTTGGACTTCACGAGCCACTGTTACTAAGTAACATGGTAACAATTAACCTTTCAATGTTTCTAATGCTACCATTATATGGAGTTCCATATACACCTAACATATCTCTTTACTTATCACCTAACATATACACCTAACATCACTTTACTTATCACCTAACATATACACCTAACATATCACTTTACTTATCACCTAACACATCACCTAACATATACACATAACATTTCACATTTCACCCTACATTTACACATAACATATGACATAACACATCACTTAGCATATCACCTTACATATCCCAATACATATACATCTTACATAGACAGAAATACATATTTTTGGCACTAATGGAACTCCATACCGTTACGCTTCAATGAGCCATTGTGAGTCAGGGTACATGGTGCATCCTGTCTCCTTTGGGTTGCGGCACCCATTTGCCAACGTCTTCCCAAAATTTGAAGTATATTATCATGAAACCGACAATGAATGAGCTGCTCCTAATATTCTAAATGGTATTGTAGTTGTTTTAACAGCACCGCCTTCCTTTCTGGGTCTGTGCTCTGTCCTGACCCCCGTCATTTCTGTCCCGTTGGATCAATGGTTGTCACCACTTTGTTTATAAAATATAATCTTGTAACAAAGCACAATGTGATTTCAAATCACACTGGAAAAAAAAGTCTGCTTTTGGTCCAGACCAAGCAAGTGGACCAAAGGACTTTCCTAGTGTGAATATACCCCAAATATTTTATCTTTGTAGTGTATTCAGTTGAATATAAGTTGAAAATGATTCTCAAATCATCATATTATATAATAATAACAACAATAATGCATTTTATTTATAAAGTGCCTTTCAGGACACCCAAGGACACTGTACAATTAATAATAATAATAATAATGTATTTTATTTATAAAGCACCTTTTAGGACACCCAAGGAGACTGTACAATAGAAAAAAAGTCAAATGAAAGAACAAAAAACAAAAATTTAGATACATATAATGATAAGGGTAGTGTGGGAGAAACAGAAATGTGGAGTACAGAACAGTCATATAATAAAATACAATTATGTAGACAAATTGAACAATAGAGTTGTGGGGGAGAAACATCGAAGTGAGGACAACAAAAACAGMCATATGTTGAAAATYRGARTTAACAGTGGTAGGCTAATTCGAAAAGATGTGTCTTCAGGCCAGTCTTAAACAGGGAGAGAGAGGTTGTATTGTGTAATCCATGGGGTAGTGAGTTCCAGAGCTGCGGAGCAGAGCGGCTGAAAGCTCTGTTCCCCATGGTGCTGAGGCGGGCAGGAGGTACTGAGAGTTGGAGGGAGGAGGCAGATCTTAGAGAGCAGGAGGGTGTGGAGATGTTCAGGAGGTCAGATAGGTAAGGAGGGGAAAGATTGTGGATGGCTTTGAAGGTGTGTAGGAGAATTTTAAAGATGATGCAGGATTTAACTGGGAGCCAGTGGAGCTGTTGTAGGACTGGAGTGATGTGCGCAGAGGATGAAGTTTGAGTGATTACACGGGCTGCTGAGTTCTGAACCATCTGTAGTTTGTGAAGGGATTTACTGGGGAGGCCAAACAGTAGGGAGTTGCAGTAGTCAATCCTGGATGTTACCAGGCTGTGTACAAGGATGGCAGTGGARCGTGGAGTGAGTGAAGGACGGAGACGGTTAATGTTGCGAAGGTGAAAGTATGCAGATTGTGTCACGTTGTTAATGTGTAAGTTGAAAGAGAGTGTGGTGTCAAGGATGACACCGAGGTTCTTGACCTGAGGTGAGGGGGAAAGAACAGAGTTGTTAAGAGTGAAGAGAAGATGCTGGGATTTGGAAATGGAGTTTTTTGTCCCAACAAGGAGGAGTTCAGTTTTGTTATGGTTTAGTTGGAGGAAATTGTTGGAGAACCAGTTATTGAGTTCACTGAGGCAGTCGGTAAGAGTGCAAGATGAGAAGGTGGAGTTCAGTTTTGTCGAAATGTAGAGTTGTGTCATCGGCATAAGAGTGGAAATGGATACCAAATTTATGGAAGATGTGGCCAAGCAGGAGCAGATAGATTATGAAAAGTAGAGGCCTGAGTACAGAACCTTGGGGAACACCAGTGGAAATGGGTGAAGACTGGGAGTGGAAGGATCTGAGCTGTATGAACTGAGTGCGGTCAGAAAGATAAAATTTAAACCAGTCCAGTGGGGTGTCTGAGATGCCGATAGAGGTTAGAAGAATAGAATTCTGTCTTTATTTGTTTCACAGAACATCCCAGCAGCAACAGTGATGCGATGATGTCATCACATATGCCGTACGCGATGTTGTTTCACTCTACGGGATGACGTAATTGAATGGCTCTATGAAATAAACAGATCAAGATCAGGATCCCCTCAAAGAGCTATTAATCCCATCTCTAATTATTAGTAATCGTTTCCTTACGTGATAGTCCGATGATACATCTGTATACTTAAAAGAAATCTATTACCCTCAGATTGACACAAACTTTCTCCGGAACAATTAATACATTAATATCCGACTCTTACATCCCAAAAACCTTTTAGTTTTAGTCAAATAATTATATTTACCACTTTTTTCTTCTGAATAAAACTGCACAAAACAAAATAACAAATTTCAATTTTACAAACAAATAAGATTATAGGCTAGATCAGATTAGTTACAAAAGTACAAATAAAGTAACTTATAGACTTATTTATTCTGTCATACGTCTGAACATAACCAAACATAAAAGTGAGGAGTTGAAACTGGTGACTACAAAGTACAAACAATATCTAGCTATATCTTCTGGTTTGAAACAAATATATTGGAAATTTTCACCTAATGTATCCACTCGATGACATGTTCTTCATCAGTTCATAAACTCTGTGATGTTCTTGCAGAGATTTGAATTGCTGTATTTTATAGTAAATAAGTGAGTGAATGGTCGTACAGTTTGAGGACTGCAGGGTTAAAATAGAGTAAGTTTTTGGTTTTGGTTACTCATACCAATTTTCCTGAACATGAAACATTCTTTATTGTCTTCATCACCTAAAATACTTTAGAGTGTTTGTTTTTAACTTTGTAAGCTGTGAGGAAATGAGTCTGAACTGCTTCCGTCCTTTCACAGAAGGTCCCATTCAGCCCTACGTCCTGTCACATGGACATTGTCTGGGTTTTTCTCAGGACGGTTAGAACTCTGTCTCTGACCCCCACAGACATGTCCTCCAAACATCTCTGAAGTTCTGAAGCAGCAGCACTCAGTCAGGCGGACAATGGCACTTTGTTAGCAGGGGTCTGCAGGAACTTCAGAGTTTGACCTTGTTGCTTCTTGCGGTCAGTGGAACATCCAGAACCACCGGAACATTCCACAGACTTACAGTACGTGCTCGCTTGTGATTCATGCTTGGATTAGTTCACAGATGGGCTGTGAGACAAACACGTGCTTCATGTTAACTGCACCTCTGATTTGTCCTGCAGTCCCATTTCCTGTTGCCCCTGACCAGAACAAAGAGTGGTAGCATACAAATAACTGTACACTAAAACTGTGTAACCACACCATGAGAAGATGAATGATGCCACGATGTTTGGTTCCAAACTGTAATTCAGACAGTTAAACTTTCTACAGTTCTTAGAAGCCATCTGTTCAAAAGATAAACCTTTAAACTTTTCAACAAGTCTCTGATACGACAAGCAGCTGCAGGACATGTACACCAGGGAGAGTGAGGTGTGTGTGTGTGTGTGTGTGGGGGGGGGGCAGTTTTGCTACATTGTGGGAACCATTTTCCTAAAAAGGGTAGCCTTGTGGGGACCGAATGTGCATTGAAGAGACCAAAGCCCAGTCCCCACAAGTATGGATGATAATTTCAAGTGCTGGGGGGGGGGGGGGGTAGATTTAGGACCAAGGAGTGAGTTTAGGTTAGTTTTAGGGTAAGTGGTCATGGGTAGACTATAAAATTACCAGAAAATGAAGTCAATCCACTGTCCACACAGGGATATGTGTGTGTGTGTGTGTGGTCTTGTTTTTCCTACATCGTGGGGCCCAGTTGGAAAATGCAGCCTTGTGGGGACCGGGTGCTCCTTGTGGGGCCCAAAGCCTGGGCCTGGGTTAGGATATAAAATTACCAACAAATGAATGGAAATCATGGGACAGGCCCCACAAGGATATAAAAACAAGTTTCTCTGTGTGTGTGTGTGTGTGTGTGTGTGTGTGTGTGTGTGTGTGTGTGTGTG
>NW_013953547.1:54664-56921 GCF_001266775.1 Austrofundulus limnaeus
GTGTGTGTGTGTGTGTGTGTGTGTGTGTGTGTGTGAATGGAATGTCCCCACATATATAGCTGGACACAGCTCTGTGTGTGTAAGAGGAGAGAGAGAAATAGTGTGCTGTCTATTGAACGAGGGAATTTTCTCCTTTAACTAGCCAGACCAAAAAAAATAAACACTTGATGATAAACATTTCAGCTTGAGTTCACTTTGTATAAAAAATAAAAACAATAAACATGAGCACTGAGTTATAGTTATTTTTGTGTTGCTTAATGATGGCTGATGGTCATCTTGAATTGGATAGACTGCAAAGGTTCATCAGTCGTAGATGAACACTGAATGACTTCAAACACACACAAACAGACCTGTCTGTCTTTGCCTTTCAACAAAAGGCAATAATCATGTTTTTATAAACACAGCAAAAAAGTTTGGTAAATAAGTGTTAATGAGCTTTCCTGTCTCTGTCATCATTTCTGGTAGTGGGTATCTTCACAACCCTGAGATGAATGGATGACCTCTCCTTGGAGGCAATTGTTCCAAATCTTTCTTTTTTCTTTTAACTTTAGAGATTTTTCTTCTGCTGCTTAGTCTATAAATCAGACTATTGCATTTTTACACATTACAAAAGCTGAACAAATCCTTCAGATTCAAACAGACCCACTGCTGTGTTCAGAAACAGAGGAAAAAAGGATTGAAATCAGATTTTTCCTAAAAATGATGCAGAGATTATCTGATATTAACATTCTGTACATAATCGTAATGTTCTGCCTTGTTTCATGCATGTTTTCACTATTGGATTTTTATGTTGCTGTAGGTGAAAGGATGGTTAGTTCTCTCTGTCTCTGCTTGTTGGTCTGTATTTTTAGTAAAATATCTCATGAACCAATATTTTTTGTCATGAAACTGCCAGAAAGTAATCATTAGATGTGCATCTATAACTGAAGAACTTATTCAAGATGGCTGCCACAGCTAAGACCTAGCTGCAACAGAAAAAGAGCTGTACCTCAGCCAGGTTTACCGACTGAGCTCAAACGTGACGTGGTAGAACCAGAACATCACCCTCAAACATACTAAGTTCTATAAACTACTCATGGTTTTAAGATGAGATTTTTACCTTTGGTGTCAAACCTGTTTGTCCATGTGAACACAAGTTTGACTCCAAGGTCAAGTTTTGTGTTTATCTCTGCAGAAATCCATTATTATATTCCTTCATGAAGCAGCCCAGGCTGCTGCTGTTAGTTGTGCATGCAAAACAAAAAATAAAGAATTCTGTTGTAAACTGTATATTATGAAAATAATAGCAATGTAAAAATTTATAAAATTACACTTATGTGAATCACGACATTTTAGAGATCTGAGTTGTTATGAGTGTTGAGAATATTACCCTGTTTCTACTTTTACTGTGATTCACTTCTGTCTTCTGCAGATATTAGTTTATCTGTCATCTATACAAAGCTCTGTTAGTGTAGCTGGATTTTAATAACGTTTTTTTTTTAAAGAAAATAAGTCTTAAGGGCCATAACTCAGTGAACTGTACAGATTTAACATGGTAGTGGCTGAAATAACTATTTTTTTATCAACACAAGATAAACTTAGTCTAAAACAAAAACTATCTAGAATATCTCTTTAAGGCTTTCAGATAAAACCTGAAAAGATTCCTTCAAGGAATGTGAGTTCTTTTATTAAAAGTTTGCTTTTATATCTTGTTGTTTTCTTATGAAAATGACACATAAATACTAAGTCAATACTTTTGGTCATATTTTTGTAACTCTGTAACAGTAAATCTGAAAACAGTTCAGTTTTAATTCTGTAAAATCTAACAAATAACCGTTTTACGAGCTGGGATCATCACACTCGGTAACATGAACAATTTCCCTCATCCTCCCACTGTGTTCACTCCAGAGCACAAAGCTGACATTCATTATGTTCGTGTCTGTAGCCCCTCGCTTTTGACATGAAGCTGCCTTTCCACTGAATCACTCTCTTTCTGCTTTGGCATCTTGGCATTTACATTTTTAATTTGTGTTTGGACATCAGTCTTTTAATGAACCAAATGGCTTTATTTGGCTCCAATACCCCTCCACTATACCTCTTATCGTGTAGTCTCTTTGTTGTTTGTTAGGCCCACGTTTTCTACATAATTAGAGGGATTATGCGGATTAAATGGTTGGTGCTTGAAAGTTAAATCTTATTTTCACCTTGCTTCTGAATTTGAGCTCACCGATGACCCTGTAATGACTATGGGGTGGAGTGGGGGGGGGGGGGGGGGGGG
>NW_013953547.1:61509-63826 GCF_001266775.1 Austrofundulus limnaeus
CACGCCCACATTCAACCATAAACAGTCAATGTAAAGTACCTCATGAATGTTAAGATGTATTTAAATCAGTCAGATGATCAGTGATTGGCTCAGACACGCTCCTTCGTGCGTCTGGATGATGACAGGTGCTGACTGACAGCTGCTCACCTGAACAGTTTGTCTGTAATTGACACAGATTTTCCCTCATTTTGCTTTAGAGTAATCTAATGATTTTTATTTWAAAAACTCAGCTTCAAATTAATTTTCCCTCAGAGCCTGCAGGACGATAAAAACAATAAAAATAAAATTAAATAAGTCAAGTCCACCGCACACACACGCACGCATTAACCCCCAATACAAACAGATATGAGTAAAAGCATAACTATCCTCTAGTGAGTGAAAAAGTGAAATGACTCAACTGTAGATATGTAAGAGTTTCATAAAAGCTGCTTTTAGATTGACTCGGTTTGTGGATTTATCTAGAGAAGCTGATCTAAACCAGTGGAAATCTGGCCTGAGAGTCCTGCAGTGGGACTTGTTTTTTTTTCCCTGGACTGTTGCTCAAAGCCTGGCAGCTGGTTTCCATGAAGAAACTGTCAGGGAGGGGCAGTAAACACATGACAGCCTCAGAGTGCCCTCACACATACTCATACAAAGCATTGTCAGTGTGAAGTTTTAGTCTCTTTACACAACAAACTGTAGAAAGTGTTAAKATGGACAGCAGAGCAGACAGAAAGAACCATGAGAGTCTTACTTTCAGCACAGTCTGCTGCTCCCCGAGCCTGGCGGCAGAAGCTTGGAGGATGCAGAGAAGGCAGAGGCCGGACAGAAATCTAGCAGCCATATTTGTGTTTGCCTGGCAGTCCACCCCCCTCTTCTCCGTCTTTGTGTCAGTCAGTGTCCTCTGAGCAGATCCTTGTTCTGCTTCAGCCTCTGACTTCACTTCTCTACGCTGCAGACGTCCAGATGCAGCTCTGCCCCGTGTCCTGGTCTTGATTGGGTCCTGCTAAACTAACTTGTATGGACTTCGTCTCTCTCTCTCCCTCTCCCTCTCTCTCTCTCCTCTCCCTGC
Organism: Austrofundulus limnaeus; assembly: GCF_001266775.1. Classification (NCBI taxonomy): domain Eukaryota; kingdom Metazoa; phylum Chordata; class Actinopteri; order Cyprinodontiformes; family Rivulidae; genus Austrofundulus; species Austrofundulus limnaeus. The sequence continues at coordinate 62,561 of NW_013953547.1, forward strand.
CCTGGTTCCTCTCCCCTCGTGGGCTCGCCTCTCCCCTGTGCTGGATAATCACACACAGATGGGAATCTGAAAGTAAGAGAGACAGAGAGAGGGCTTTCTGCCTCTGAGCTACAGACAGGCACTGCAACCATCCAGACTGCTCTCCCCACCCCACCCCGGCCAACTGGCAGAGTCATGTTGAGTATTAACTCCTCGTCTCCATTTGCAAGACCATGGCACCCTTTTTCACCTTGGGCAGTCAGTCTCCCATCCCCCACTGCCCACCCTGACTGAGCAGAGGGTCTGGAGCTTCAACACTCTGCAGGCGAGATAAAACCCCAAAACAAAACAGCTGTTACGTTGTCCTGGCCTAACTTTACTTCACAGCTCGAGCCATGAACTCACTGTTTGTTTTCTGAGGGTGGGAATCTCAAAAACAGCTGAATTGTGTGAGACTGTGACACAAGTAAAGCTTCTAGTACAGTAGAGGTCATTGTCAGGGTCTGAAAACAGAAATTCTTTCAGATCACTTACAGTAAGGGGAAAGCTACTTCTGCATATATTAAAATCTAAAAGCTTCACAGATGCAAATGCATCTATGTTATGCAGAAAAGCCTGCCGGGGCCATGTGAAGGGTTCATGTCTCATTTGGGTTTCAATGTCTCATTTGGGGTGTCCAGTTAAGTGTTCCACTCCTTGCTGCAGGCTGCAGCTTGGTTCCCCAACTACACTTCATTTGAATTCTATGGATCATTTTTAGTTAATCCCACATTTTTAGTCTCGGGTCTCATTATGTTTCATCCTTTTGAGCCAGTGGGTTGTGCAGCTCTTCATCACATTCTCCCATCCTGAGCAGTTTATTGGCAACATTGGAAAGGAAAAACTTGCTTTTACAAGGAGGAAACCTCCAGCAGAACCAGAACCAGGCTCAGGATGAGCAGCTATCTGCAAACATGACAATTTGTATGAATTGTTCAGAAACTAGACACCACATAGCGGTAACATAATGACCCCCGCACGCACAAATGCACCAGAACTTAGAAGTCTTTATTCTTCATAAATGTCATGCTACTAGGTGCATCCCAAAATTGTAGTGGTTTGGGTGGAGGTCTTTTTTTGGGGGAGGTGAGGGCATTGGTTGACCTGATGGATAGCCCCTCATCAGAGCTAAACAACCAACAAAAATCAGAAGCTCCTGTGTTTAATAGTTTTTGAGCTATAACCATTTTGGTATGTCCAGATACCCCTTTTTCAGATAAATTAGGGGTCAGGGGGGGGGGGGGGGGG
>NW_013953547.1:64770-65991 GCF_001266775.1 Austrofundulus limnaeus
ATGTTTGTAATGACTTATCATGAGAACAAACGTATTCACGTGACTTTATTAACATTTCTTACTTAATGGAAACACCGCATTTGCGAACTGTATTTTTCGACATTAACAGAATATCAACAAAGTTTTGCGTACATTTACAATGGAAACACAGCTACTAACAACCTGCAGCTTATCCCTCACATTCAGTCTGACGGTGGGTATGCATCATGCCAGGTCTGCTTCTCCTGAGTTTCTCCTGGAGTTTCCTTAATTTATAGTTTTTGCTGCCACAACAGCCTTTTGTTTTGATTAATTTTACAATTTTTACGCAAAACTCCTGATGTTAGTCTGCATTCCTGGGGTCCTACTCTCCTCAAACCATGACACTAGCAGCTGAAAGAAACATCCTCTGCAGAGTACAGTAGATTAAAAAAACCTTTAGGGATATGGATGGATGGACGCCTTCTGTTTTGTCTGCACGGCCTAAACGACCAGTTTCTGAAACATAATCAGAGCTCATTTGATGTCCTGTGAGCAACTCTTGATTTTCGTTGAATCCAGTTTGACCATTTCTAAAGCTTTCTTCATGTCTCAAAGACAACACTCATCAGGATAAGTTCAGGTTTGTGTGAAACACGATCTGTTCAGTATGGGTTCTCCCTCTACATGTTTGGCCAGCAGCACATTAGTATTCTCAGCACAGGATACATGCATGAGGGCAGAGAACAGTTTCCTGGGTGTGATCAGAGGCTGCTTCTGACTGTGGCAGCTGAGCAACACAACAGGCATCAGAGAAAYAAGCAGCACAGTAAATAGCATCATTTTAGATGTATGGATGTAAAAATGTTTTCCACWGTAACAACAAATTAAAAGCTTAGCCACCCTTAAAGGAATGCTTATCCYCCTGAGTTTTAAACTGTGATCGTGTAATGAGAAACATCAGAGTTGCTGGTGTTGGTRTAAAACCTTGAAAAATGTTAGGCAAGCTCTGAGGAGAGTGTGCTGTGAATGACTCTCAGCTGCTACGTCATCAAATTTAGGCTCATTATCTGTAAAACTGACAGCAGTGGCTTGTGAGCATAAATATTAGCAGGGCATTCATTAAATCCATGAATAAATATCTACACAAATGTTTCTATTTGCGGCAAATTTTCTGTATTTAATCAGAGGTTTCTTTTTTGAGTCTGTTTAAAAGAAAGTCTCATCTAATATTAAATCAAAGTAAAACCACCTGCACCAACA
>NW_013953547.1:69158-71676 GCF_001266775.1 Austrofundulus limnaeus
ACACACACACACACACACACACACACACACACACACACACACACACACACACACGCACACACACAATGACCATCAGAGACTCCAGGACCTGTTTGTGTGCGGTTGTGAACATGTGTGTGTATATACAGGATTTCTCCAATGGAATATTTAATAGTGACTGTGAAGGACCACAGATCTGACCCCAAAGGCCCGAGGCAGATGTAAGGGAGACCTGAGGCAGGGACCCCAATAGGGATCCCAAGTGCCGGACCTCCAGGGGCACCCGCACCAGAAGAACTGTCCACCCACCCCCTAGGGTGGACCACAGGAGAGAACCAGGAGAGCCCCACCATCGACCACATGCAGTAATCCCCCGGGGCCAGCAGCGACAAACTCAACTCAAAGGCCCCGCCGGCACTTGTCGTGCCAGAGCAAATCCGAGCATAGGCACAGAGACACGGGCTCCCAGAGCCCCGCCCCCCACCCCCCAAGCCAAGGCCCAACAGGGCCAGAGGCCCCAAGCCCCACCACGCAGTCACCAGGCCGAGCCGGCGCATGACCAAGTGCCCAGCCCCAGGCTACGAGAGCCACCAGTGCGGCCGCAGGCAAAGGCACAACCCACCACAGGGCATTGTGGCAGCGGGTTATCAGCTTTTTTACTAAACTTCATTTTATTTAAAGTTATATAAAAGACATTTGTTAACATTTAATACAGGGGTGCCCAACCTTTTTTGAACCAAGAGCTACTTTTGAAGTCGTCAGTTTGCCAAGAGCTACTCAACCAGTCTCAGTATCAAAAAACAATTTTTCGTCTCCCTACTCCTCACTTCTTTAAATAAAACAGAACGTAATGTGTTGCTAGTTTAATTTCATTTAAAGTATTGTCAAACAAAACTATCTACTTAACCATATATTTACCTACAAAAAAGAAATGATTAAATCCTTACTTAACTCCAGACAGAAACAGAAAAGTGATGCTCGAACAAAAAGGATCAATTTTTTACCTCCTTCARTTAGTACTCACTGTAACGTGTGAGCTATGAGGGCTGAAAACCTGCACACTGAGAACCACAGAGTCAAATAACTTTRGAGCACGGGAACTAGTCTCCATTTATTCAAATAACTCTCCTCTCTTCTCTCCATACAGGGGAAGAAAAACAAAACAAAAAACTAAAGTCAAAGCACACAATATAAAACTCTAGTTTATACTATTACAAAAAATGACTTACGATAGTGCAGATTCACAAATCTCCAACAACTATTTCAAACCTCCTTCTCTGTGCAGCATGTAGGATGGTGTCATCTGTAGGTGTTGGCCCTCACTGGTCCAGACTGCCAGCTCCAGACCATTCAAAGAGTTCCATCTGTTCACCACCTATAAGACAAGACACAAACACAGCCATGTTAGGTGGAGAAAACAACAGCAAAACAAATAAATAAATAGATAAATAACACAAAGGTGCCAGTCAGTGTATAAGACACTAGTCTGGTCTAAAATGTAATAAAAAACAACATACAGACACATTGTGATAAGTCTAGAGGAGACAACTTTTTATGCAAGAAGCTTTATAAAAATAAATGTATGTCTACCTTAGTACTTCCTACAGACTAACTTCTGTCATGGTAAACATGAACACAGAGCAAAGCCTGATGTATTTCTCCAGTGAAGAAATATAAAAACCCTTTCTAAATTAACATTTTGAGTCAGTATTTGACAACAAAATGTTAATCAACTCAGTATTTTGTAGTTTATATTTACTTCCACATCAGAACACGATGAGAGGACAGAACAACTTGATGAGAGGACAGGAAGTCAGCCTCCTGGTCTCCTCAGAGAACTGTAGCCTCTCTCCAAACAAACACTAACAGATTTTATTTAGACACAGTTAGGAAATAAACTCTCCTGAGGCAGAAAACAAACCCTGGGTGGTAGACAGGAAATATTAAACATGAAGGAAACACAATTTACAAAAAGATACACTATGGTTCACATAAAAGAGCTGAGGCCTGCTTATTGCTCCACGTTTTAGAAAAGTCGTTTTTTTATTCTCTTTTAGAAATAGGAGATAATGAATTATGAATTTCTTGTGCATCATTCAGCAGCCATGGTTCACAATCTGGTCACAGATAAAGTTTATTATATCAGCCGGATCACTCTATAAATGCCTGCTGATCTCCTTAAATGATTAGAGCTGATATGAAAGTTATCTGTACAAGATAAAAAAATTGCAATTTCATTGTGCGTAATGATACAAAAATGACAAAAAAATATGTACACTAGGTTGCCTTCAGGCCAGGCCGCCCTTGCAAGAGATCTGCGATCTCACTGGGATTTGTCTGGTTCAATAACGGTAAATAAACAAATAATAAAACTAGAAGCACTCAGAGAGTGCAAACCTCCGCCAAGACCAATTTCCTCCATTCTGTAAGAGTTAATGCACAAAAGCAGAGGTGAAAACACATTTACTGAATAAGTTCTGACGTAGTGAACATTTAAGCAGCAGTATGATGGGATTTCTTCTCTGTGGAGTCCAATGTG
>NW_013953547.1:72189-73826 GCF_001266775.1 Austrofundulus limnaeus
TCATTACATCTGGTTTTAACATTACTTTTATAAAGTTTTGAAGTCCGTGCCGTGTAATCCAGTTCAAATGTACACTGAATGCTCTCACTGTTTTTTTACAGAAGCCCTGTGAAAGCATCACAGCTTTGCCGATCTGAGAGGATTAATAGAAAAAAAATTCCCGTAGCCGCATCGTGATMCAGAACATCACCAAAATTTAAAGATGTGTTCCTTGGCCCAGTACCCACATGTGGTAAAAATGTCTTGACAATTCGTCCACACGTTTTTGAGTAATGTCCACAGACAGACAGACAGACAGACAGACATACGCGACCGAAAACATTACCTCCTTGGCAGAGGTAATAAATAGTAAACTTCATTGATGGCCATCTCCATGGGTACTGAATGATGCATGAGATGAAAATCATCTGGAAATGAACTCGTTATTTTGAGGAAACTGTCTTTGACAGAATATGTCGTTATCACAAGAAAACCATGGAAAATAATTATATGCTGAAAATGGCCGTTGTCAGATAAGAACCGGTACACCGCCCAGCACAACTTAGGATCCAGTTTGAGTTGGTCGGAGATGATTTTCCGGAACTTTACCTCCGATTCAGACAATTTCTTAAGTGCAGACTCTGGTACTCCATCAAAAATCAAGTTGTTATGCCAAGACTGATTTTCCATGTGATCAGTATTACCAGTGAGATTGTAAAAATGAGGGTTCAAGTTCAGTGAATTGAATATTTCCCGCACCCAAAACAGTAAATCTGTGTTGGTGAGTTCTGGTGCATTGATGCTTTGTGTACGTTCTTTGCCTTTCTTTCAGAAGAAAAACACATCTGGACCAGTCCTTTCTGTTTCTCTGTGTCTCTTTCCTGCCCTCCAAACCCAGCCGGTCAAGGCAGATGTCTTCCTATTCTTTTGACTTATTGACTTGGCTCTATTTAAATCAACTGAACTGAACTGAACATTTAGCAAAACAAAACTAGATACCGCACAAATGCACCAGAACTCAGAAGTCTTTATTCCTAATAAGTGTCATGCTACTAGGTGCATCCCAAAATTGTAGTGGTTTGGCTGGGGGTCTTTTATTTTTGGGTGGGGGGGGCATTGGTTAACCTGATGGATAGCCCCTGATCAGAGCTAAACAACCAAAGAAATCTGAAGCTCCTATGTTTAATAGTTTTTGAGCAATAACCATTTTTGTATGTCCAGACACTCCTTTTTCAGGTAAATTGGGGGTCCGGGGGGTGGGGGGCACTGATTGGTGGGCCTGATGGATGGAGCTTCATCAGAGCTAAACAACAAAAGAAATCTGAAGCTTCAATGTTGAACAGTTTCTGAGTTATAAGAATTTTTGCATGTCCTTACACCCCCACTTTGGATGGAGCCCCCTCCTCAAATATGTGGTGTATCGTCAAATTGTTGGCTGGTGCAGTGTAGGTCAGACTCATCTACAGTCCTGACTAATTTCATGTTGACCGGTGCAGCTGTTTTTGTGCTACGGTTGACCAAAAATCACTGAAAGAAAAAAAAACCCAGTACAAAAACAAAATGAGTCCAGCTCATGCTTTGCTTGCGGGGGTCATAATTATACAGTCTATACACACACAATATATATATATGTGTGTGTGTGTGTGTGTGTGTGTGTG
>NW_013953547.1:73947-83197 GCF_001266775.1 Austrofundulus limnaeus
GTGTGTGTGTGTGTGTGTGTGTGTGTGTGTGTGTGTGTGTGTATGAATATTCTGAGCAAGTCTTCTTTTCGCTGTTGCCTTGAATGTTTTATTTTTTGAATATTATTCATTTCTCCTGTTTCTGTATGTTGCTCCTGTATGTTTCTAGGTTTGTCTCAGCTCATGTGAACACTCCCTCAGTACTCCTGTTGTTCATTTCCTCAGCAGTTCTCATTATCTGTATTCACTGTACATCCCATAATAGTGTCAAACTAGTACAACAGACTAGATGTAACTCGAGTCACAGACTCTGGTGTGTCTTTAAGTTCATGTTCAAGTGGTAAAGAACAGAACATCTTGTTTGGCAGGGTTACTGTCTCAGTGCAACAACCAGCTGTGGACTTACATTATGGATGAAATTCTCTGTTCTGCCTCTTTGGGACTTTTGACATCATGTGTATCTAATGTGCATTTTGTAAGAGCTGCATTCCTGTGAGCTCCTTTACTGCTGTTTACAGAGTGCCTCATCATTTCTCATGGTGTGTGTTGCCTCTTCATGGGGAAGTACTGTATATCTTGGTCTTGGCAGTGAGTGCTGATTGAAAACAGATGGGGGGTGAGAGCAATTTAAAAAATGTAGTCCAGAGGTCTGACTTGGTGGGAAAATGGAACAATTTAATCTTCTCAACTTTCTACTGAAACTAGATTGCAAGATAGCTGTAGACAACAGCGAATAAAGCTGGCAGTGATTCTCTGATTGTGTCCAAGTTTGGGCCACACTCAACAATCTCATTTCATATTACACAAACTGATTACACAACTAGTAAAGGTTGCTTASTTTTTTCTTTTCTTCCTTTTATTTTATTCTACTTATTTAACTCATATGTTTATTGACTTTATAGCATGTGTGTGTTTTAGGCAGTGGTGGGCTCCAGTCCGCTAAAGCGCAAATCTGCTAATTGCGGACCTAAACACTGTTTGCGCTTTAGCAKTCTTACTAATTTTTATAATTCATAAGCAGWWYTGCGCTTTCTAAAATTAAAGCGCAGTACTGCTAATAACTAATTATCAACCAATCATCATTATGTTGAAGGTATGACTGTCAATGAATCACAACACATGTGATCTATCCAACAGCACCCCTCCCAGATAAACACACTTATTGGAAAYGTATACATCCTTGCAGGCAGTTGCTCTCGGTCAGTGTTCTCATTTCCCACAATGCTTTGTGTCTGCTTACGTAGCAGGAAGGTAGTGTTTAGAMCTCCCTTTCCCAGCAAAAACAGTAAATGTTTGTAATCCATACTAAAATTTTATATGTATTGATTTATTTTACTTTACAATCAGAGCTCCTTTTTGAAAAAAATAAAGTTTAAACGCTGGAGCTCAATACTTGACATAACTGGTCGAAGCAATCCGCCAACGGGGTTAGACAGACATCTAGTGGTCAACTGGAGCAAYTACGTGGAAAACTTTCATTTCCTGTCACGATTCAAATCCRTCATGTACCCAGAATGCATCACTTCAGTTTTCCAATAAACAGTTTTAAAATTGCTTTACTGATGCTTCTTTAATGAAAAATCTGCAACAAACAAAAGAAAAAGACAAAGAAGCAGCCGAACTGGCAATCTTCAACAACTTTTCAAAGAATCAGCTGAACTAGCAAGCCTCATATCCTTTAATTTTAATTTTTACACCAGGAGCCAAAGGTCTGTTTCAGAAAATCACATCCCCAGCTATCAACACTTGTAGGATTAAGCTGTACAAGGGTTCATACACCAATAGTTGGTAGTGTTGTACTTATACTGTACAACTGTTGCCAGCTAGTAAGGATCAAATTGAACTTGTGCTTTAGAATTAGCATCTGCAAATTTTTCTATGGAATAACTGTTGTTGAAGTTGCGGATCTAAATATTTTTCATAAGCAGAAATTGCAGAGCTAATTTTTGGATTTGCGCTGCCCACCACTGTCTTGAACCCCTYCATCACTGTAAATAAAGTTCACTTACCTTTTATAATCAATCTCATGAGTCTGTTTGCCTCCTATGATGCAGCTCTTTTGGGAGAATTCCAAGACATTCCCAGGCCAACAGTTAATCCAGCGTGTCCTGGGTCTCCTCTCAGTCAGACATGCCTGGAAAATTTCTCTAGGGAGGCATCCAGGAGGCATCCTTACCAAATGCCAAATTCATCTTAGCAGCTCTGAGTCTCTGAAGAACCGAACGTCTCACCCTATCTCTGAGGGAAGGTCCTGCTACCCTGTGGAGAAAGTCATTTCGACCTCCTGTATGTTTGATGTTGTTTTTTTGGTCACTACCCAAAGTTCGTGCAAATAGGTGAGGTGTAGGAATGTAGACCAACAGCTCAGCTCCCTTTGAACCACAACAGACTGGTACAGAGTCCACAAAACAAATGATAAAAAAAACTCAGGAAAACTTGAACTCCTCTACTTGAGGCAAAATCTCACACCCAAAATGGTGAGAGCAATCCACACTTTTCATGTAGCATAGGGTGGAGTGTTGGACCCAAAGCATGGACATCATGGATGGAAAGTGGGTAATYAAATAAAATACTTCATTACCAGACCAAAAAAAAAAAACTGTAGAGGCGGCCAGCTTAGAAAAACAAACATGGAGGGACACGAAGGCAGGAAGGACAGTAGCTGTGTTTCCATTGCAAATGTGCGCAAAACTTTTTCGATATTCTGTTAATGTCGAAACGACAGTTTCGCAAATGCGGTGTTTCCATTAAGTAAGACATACTATTAAAGTCGCGTGAATACGTTTGTTCTCATGATAAGTCATTACAAACATGGCAGCGATGGATGTAAACACATAGCATGTTGCTACCACGACACTAGCGCTCATCATCAGAGGAGACGTCGGCGTCTTTTATCGAGGCTTTCCAGAGACAAGTCCCTACTTGGGAGCGGYTACGTATGCTGTGTTTTTGGGAAACTGTAGTCGGTGAGTTTACTACTTTTGTGATATTACTACTACTTCTACTTCCTATTATCTTTTTCGTCGTCGTCTTTTTCGCCAGTAGAAACAGCCGGTTGTTGATCATGTGACTCCCTTGATGCGAAGTGTTTCCATTGCAGTTTTGCAAAAAACACCAATTTCGATACGGCCAAAAAACCACCTCATGCTAGCGCAAAAAGATTTTGTGGAAAAAGGGATGTTTTTTTTAAATTGATGTGTTTTCATTGAGCAAATTTATTTTGCAAATTCTAATTTGCGCATTTTCATGGTCAATGGAAATGCAGATACYGATTCAGCATCTGATTGGTGACAACAGACTGATTAAATTACACAGAGGGAGGAGGAGATAAGTGGCAGCACCTGTGCTGGAAGCTAATTACAAATCATAGACAGGTGAGAGTGGCAGAGATGCTGGAAAAACACTGAAGGGAAACGGAGAAGAAAGAGAAGAATAACGAAGAAACACTGGGAAACAGAAACCCAATAAGAACAACTAGACTATTATATTTCTATGATATTTCTGATTGAGGACCCAGGCTTTATGAATTCAAGCCTTAAATGTCAATCATTGGAACATACATTTAGAACTGATTACCTTTTAGTCTTAACTCTTAAAACGTTAGTAATAAATGGACTGTACTTATATAAACACCTTTCTCTCCATCCAGGATACTCAAAGTTCTTTACACTACAATCTGTGTCCTTATTTACCCACTCATGGGCTGGACACATGGGGAGCAACAAATGACAGCAATTAACAGCTGTCATTGCAATCAGGGTGAAACCCAACGCATGGGACACGAGAGCAACGGCAGCATTGCTAATAGTGCTCTCGGGTCGCTTGTCTTCAAGAAATTTGATTTGTTCTTGGTGGTTGTCAAGAGAGAACAAAATGGAATGCATTACGGATGTGTACTAAACATATCTTGCATAACTTCACCCTGATGCCAACAAATTCCCATGCAGCAGAATTTTTTAATAGCTACTTTGTGAAGTGTCAAATAATATTGGAAAGTTTGACCGAGCTAAAACAATGTTGAAAGTGTTAGCTAACTGCAGTGTGTGGCATACTCTCCCTTCATTGGTCAGTCAATGAAACCCTCACTGATTGGTTGTAGCACCATGTGACAAACATTGAACATTTTTCAACTTTCATATGTCATGTCTCAAGCTCAAATGTGCATGTCTACCTGTACGAGTGCAAAATTACACATGCATGAGTTTCGCCAGTCACTTGGATGGAGGAGGGCGAGTGATTGTTGCCTCATCTCACAAGCTCCGTAGGAAATGAATGAAGAGAGAGTGACGTCCCAGTGAGTCGAGTCCATTACACAGCACTCTATTAGATCTCACTCCAAAGATAATGCAGGTAAATCAATCTGTATAGACTAATCAGTGCTTTAAATCACACTCATACACTGATGGGACACATCAGAGGCAATGGGATTTTGGTGTCTTGCCCAGGGATACTTCAACATGTGACTGACTAGCGGGGAATAGAACCCCCAACTCTCTGGTTAGAGGACGAACACAGTAATAACTATTGGCATCAATTCTGTCTGTCTGCTCAATATTAAATGTTCTTAATAAAACTCAGAAAGCATTTGCTTGATGTAAATCTACAACTGATTAACATTTGTATCACCTCAATTTAAGATGATCATTAATAAATACAACCTGAGCTATCTGTTATTCACATCATATACTCTGACTGCTACACATTGTAAAACATTTTTGCTTTAACATTTGGCTGCTCATTGACACGTGAGTTCCCAGGGCTGAACAGAGGAACATGTTTTCTGCACAGCTACCTTCATGAAGGTTCTGAGTTTGAAGCTTAGTTAACCGTTCTCTCTGTGTATGTGTGGTTAGGTTAGAGGTGGCGAGTATCCTAGAGAGACTTGGAAAGGAGATAAAACTGTAGCAGATGATGTGTGCGAATTATGTGCATATTCAATCCAGGTGAGATGTTTATTCCATGAAGAAGGTTTATTTTTAATGACACACCATATGGCGGCTTCCAGCTCCTGGTTGCACTGTTCAGTCTGGCCATTGGACTGCGGATGGTATCCAGAGGTGAGGCTAACATTGGCTCCGAGGGCGTTGCAGGGTTAGGGTTAAAAAGGGTTAAAAGGGTGATTAATTTGACCTATATGTAGAAAATGTTACATTTACATGATGACATCATGGATCACATATTGATCAGATGCTGCTGCTGACTGATCCATGATGTCATCATGTAAATGTAACATTTTCTACATATAGGTCAAATTAATCACTGCAATAAAATAACTTTGTGTGTTTTTGTCACTTTTACAGTGGATTGCATCAACTCTGTTACATCCAGAAGGGAAACTTCACCAAAGTGAAACATAAATCTGTGGATCTGTGTTTGATTACTCTGCCTGGCTTTCTCAAGGACCAGGATGTGACACARAAATCTGAATTATGGAACTGAAAGTGAAAGTAGTCAAACTGAATTTTTAATAAACCAAAATACAGTTTCAAAGCAAATTAATTCAAATTCAAAATTTAAATTCAGTTTCAAATCATTAAATTCAATTTCATTTTAGTGAAATTCATTTTCAAACCAATGCATTTGAAATTCTGCACATTTGGATTTAATCTGAGAAATTCAAATTCAATTCCTGTTGGCACAAGATTTATCCCATACAAAATCTTAGATGTATTAAATCAGCAAAATATATCTAAATTTTGTAGCCCAACAACATTTAGTTAAGCATAAAAATTTGGTCACTGTCATTGTGTCTTTTAGAAAATATTTCTAAAATACATTAGGATTCATTACTTGTTGGTTTTGATATTATTTGTAGATATTCAAATTCTACTAAGCACTCTTGATACAACAGAATATCAGCAATGAAGATGGACTAATAAATTAATTTGAATATCTACAAATAATATAAAAACCAACAGTAATTTATCTTAATGTAATTAATAAATATTGCCTATAATAGCCTAATAATAATAATAACTTAAAAAATTCAGTTAAACATACTGTTTTTCCTACCTGGATTACAGAGATCATKGCCTAAAATACACAATGACATTAAGCACATTTGTATGCTTAACTAAATATATAAAATGTATCTCATTATATTTTACTGATTTAATGGGCCTGCATCTAAGATTTTGTCTCTTCAGCCTCTCGGTTTAATAGATTTGCAATTTGATTGGATGAGAAAAGTCCATAAAAAGAGCGATACAAAGAGGACAGGTTGAAAACACAGAGGGGACTGGCACCTGGACTGGAGGCTGATTACAGACAGGTGAGGATGGCCTGAAACACAAGAACAAACAATACAATAAATAACACAAGGACAATTCCACAGATTGACAGGTCTTCAAGCAAAAACAAGTGAAATGCTCCCTCAAGTTGAGGAGATTCAGTATGGGGGCATCTGGTTCGTAAGTGAGAAAACGTCTGTCAGTCAGAGGAAATCATGTTAGTGAGGGTATTGAAAATAGTCTGAGTTTCTGATCATAGCTTGGTTGAGCACAACTCTTCCATCTCTGCAGCTTTAAACTCCCAACAAACTGAAACAAACACGGCTGCAGTCAGAGGAGGTTATTCCAGCCGGACCCTCTGATTCCTGCAGCTTCAGCAGCAGACACTCTGGACTCTGTTGCTCCTAGATGGGAGGAGAAGAAACCAGCAGTAGAGGGCGATGGAGACTTCCTGTGTGGCCGAGTGAACAAATCACAAATCTACAGGTGTGACAAAGAATGTTTGCTTGTTAACATCCAGCTGGTATGACCTGAGTCATGACTCTCAGTGTGCTGTTAGAGTCATGCTAATGATTACAAAAACATCAGCTGGTTTAAAAATCAACTAGGCTGCTGCATAAAAAAACCAACCTCTGAGTCTATAAATTATCACCTGAAAGAGAAGAGACAGTGTCAGTGACTGTTTTTTTTATATTTCATCAAATAGGGAACAGATTTTAATTCAGTTTTAGAAAGTAATTACTGGATTTACATCTCCAACACAGCTGCTGTGGCTAATACCATAAGAACATGGAAAACTAAATTTCAGCCATATTAAGCTGAACATTTTCCCCGACACATGCTCGGAGCTACTGTTGTAGTCAAGACCACCTAAACCGAGACCAAATCAAGACCAAGACAACAGTGTCTCGAGACCGAGACAAGACCAAAACTTTTAGGGTTTGGGCCAAGTCGAGACCAAGACCAAGGGAGGGCGAGACCGTAACAAGACCATTTAAAAAAAGTGCCCTAAATGATGGAGTATTGCATACACATGTACAGTGGGGGGAAAAGTATTTTGTCTCTCATAGTTGAGGTCTAACTATGATGTCAATCAAAGGCCTCTCTCATTGTTTTAAGTGGGAGAACTTGAACTATTGGTGCTGCCTGAATACTTTTGTCCCCACTTCAGCTAACTTAATATATAGAGCTAATATTGACTAAATCTTCGTGTGAGGGCAGAGGAAAGATTTTCGCTATAGAGGCGGAATGTTAACGTTAGCGATGGTAAAAGTTTAAAGTTGTCCCCACTGTCTCTGAAAGTAAAGCACTGCCAGCTTTACAAGTTGCTGTACGCTTTCTCCTGGTTGTTGTTAATGATATTATTTAAGAATAATGTAGCCAAATGTTTTACTTAAGATTTTGAAGACTTCTTTTACCGTTCCCAGAGAACCACGGTTCACTTTCTGGGAGTGCTGCATGCGAGAGACGGGGGTTGTGGATGGGTGACAGCCAGTAACAAAAATACATAAATAGCAATGAGTCAGGTTTGAATTTGAATCTGTAGCTGCATTTTAAAAACAATGAAAGCAAAATTATTAACAAATTAATTGGACAATAATCTGGATATTTAGTGATATTTCTGCAGTTGTGGTCTTGACTGGTCTTGAAACAAAATTCCGAGTCCTCAATGTCTGAGATCGAGACAAGACCAAGTACAAATGCTGTCAAGTCCGAGACGAGACCTAGACCATCAAAAACTGGTCTTGAGACCGGTCCTAAGACCAAGGCCGGTTTCAAGTACTACAACACTACTCGGAGCGCAACCTAAAACATTTTCATCAACTGCTAAGGTTAACTCTGTTCGTCAGTTTTTACCTATTCACAGCTAAATGGCTTCACCTTCATAAGTTTTAGACACTGAGCCAGTCAATTCTTCAGGGTCATCCAGTAAACTGTTTGTTTTCATGTAAACAGGCCAAATGACAGATTGTTGAAGACTATGATGTCATAGATCCACGTCCCAGTAGACCTGAAAATATTTAACCATAACTTGATTTGGACTGAAAACACTGTCCTGCATGTTTGCTGTCTTGTAGGTTAATGTGATAAAGATGAAATCCCACTTCATTATCAGTGTCATAATTTACAATATTTTCACCCAGCATTCAAGTAACGTAGCTGAAACGATACAACGTAAAAAAGTTTTATTTTCAAAACGACCAGAAACCAGGAAGTATAGTGCTTTATTTAGCCAAATTACAATTATTTTACAAATTCATATAAAGACTTTACAAAGCGTTTAATAAATGTTTTATGAAACAGCTCTTGTTAAAAAATATGCCCAGCTTTTCAATCCAGGATGCAACAATAAGTCTTATATTTATATAAAACTACAATTTTTTATTTTATTTTTCAAGTGGTATCTGTGGCTATTTCTTGACAAAATACATTTAGAGGGAATTAAAAGCAACAAAAGAGCTTTTTTTTTAGTTGTAAAGGTTGCAGATCCCTGCCTTACAACAAGTTTTATCTCACCGCAGCATCCAGAATTTTAATTAAATACAATGAGTGAAGAGAAAAAAAATGAGACGACACTTGCATGAGGCTGATTATTGTCACCTTCCACTTGAAATGAGATGACACAGGAGTTCAACTGGATCCACTCCTGGAGTGAAGTTCGTTATTATTGTTCAAATCTGGTGCAGMGAGCTTCAAGGACCGGCACATGCAATTAAGCAGGAACTATTGTCATCTCTGCTTTGCCACTGTGTTAATCATCCCAGCAGCAGAAAGACAGAGGGTGGACAATCTCCTCCACAACGAGCCGAAAAAGTGCCAGAGCTCCGGCGACAGGAAGAGAAGCTAACAGCTATAATCAGTCAGCGCTAATGTGGAGGAGATGATGATGCAGCTGCCCTTATCTGCAACAGGAACAGGACACAAATGTTAGTCGTTTCTAAAATGTTCTAGCAACAGGCGGGCAGTGAGGTTTTTGCCTGTGTGTGTGTGTGTGTGTGTGTGTGTGTGTGTGTGTGTGTGTGTGTGTGTGTGTGTGTGTG
>NW_013953547.1:83278-88654 GCF_001266775.1 Austrofundulus limnaeus
GTGTGTGTGTGTGTGTGTGTGTGTGTGTGTGTGTGTGTACTTGCGTAGGTATATGTGTATTAGCAGGACATTTGGTCAGGATACACATCACACTAGAAGGACGTTTTGTATTTACAGGACAGGAGAGGTGTCCTGCTAATTTAAAAAAATCTAAACACGTAGAATGGTTTCTATTGGTTCATTAACCCTGGAAATGCAAAAACCCCAAGATATCCATTTAATACACATAAACCTRATTGTGTATAATCTGTGTATCACCACAGCTTCAACGGCCATTTCTTATGTTGAAATATAAGAAAAAACAAATAGGTTTGGGTCAAATGAAATAATTTGACATGAAATTAGAATTCATGGGTTATGTTTATTATACTAAATGTTAAATAAAATAGGCTATACATCCCTAAATAAACATTGTAGTAGGGTAGACAGTACATTTGAGATGTGTATAGTTGAGAGACCATCAATATTTTCTGTTTGCAGCAAGTCTTAGTTGTATTTTTTGTTGTGCAAATGTGTATTAGTGTCCTCTTTGAAAGTGGAAAATTTGAACTTTATGAAAAGTGCCACTCTAAAGATATCGAAAAAATGTTTTTGGCAGGCTCGATTTTAACTTTACCATTTTCCTTCTACAGTGAATCTCTTTTTGCCCTTATAAGGCATCTAAATGTAACTTAAATATACGCAAACATTATTTTGTCCCCTAAAAGATAACATATTTCATGACATTATGGCATTAAAGATCATTACATAATCCCATGAAATGCATCATGGTCACCGAGGTACAGTTGAGACACACTGGCTCAACTGTACCCTGTGTTGATTTGCATGGTGTTTAGCAGCAATAGTTTAAGTATGTTCCTTCATTCRTTTTAATTTAATAGACCTTAAATAAGCTATTATTTGAATGCAAACCATTCATGTGAACGGTAGAACATTTAGTAATACCAATATAATGCAAAGGTTTATTAACAATCAACAAATTATATATTTGTTAATTATTAAATTTGTTCAGCTGTTTTTTACTTTTAACCTGAGCTTGAGTTAATGGAAATGAAAACAATGCAGTACTGAAGTGTATAATACTGATAATTATTTTTTATATACAGTTTATTACATTGGTAATGATTGACTTGTTAGCTTTTAAGCATTTTTAATGGTGTCTCATCTGTACCCTTAAATGTTTTATACGAGTACAGTTGAGACAAAAAATACATTTTTGTTTTTGATTAATTGTGAAAAATATAAACAATTTAGGGCTATTATTTCTTATATTTTAGTTAGCATATAAAATACGTATTATGTAAAAATATTTTCAGTGTGTTGTTAGTGTCTAACTTTTATGTGGAAAATGGGAAAAGTAAAAACTATCTCACCTGTACTCAGTCTACCCTATATTAAATGAGAAAATTAAAACACCAACCTTTAGATATAAATCAGAGCTCTACATTCGACTTTTAGGAAGGTAGATGTTTTTGTTTTGTTTTATTTGATAATCTGTTTAAAATTCTGCAGCAGTGAACACACATAAATACTGTTTGAGTCATATTGTAATATTTTCAGTGTCACCAGGTAAAGAAAGAGCTTCTTAATGACAGTTTACGATAAAACTTAGTTCAGTCTCTGTTACCAAGGTGACCAAACCAGGCGTAAAAAACCCTTT
This sequence comes from Austrofundulus limnaeus, assembly GCF_001266775.1. Classification (NCBI taxonomy): domain Eukaryota; kingdom Metazoa; phylum Chordata; class Actinopteri; order Cyprinodontiformes; family Rivulidae; genus Austrofundulus; species Austrofundulus limnaeus. Next base: position 84,939 of record NW_013953547.1, read on the forward strand.
GTGACTGAAAATTTTAAGTTTAGCAGTTGGCTGATCTGTTCTCATCAGTTTGTAGTCCAGCGGCCTCATGTACAAAGACGTGTGGATTTCTTGCTGAAACGTGGCATACGGTCAAATCCAGAAAAYGGCGGATGCACAAAAACATCCAGATGTATCAAACTGTGCGTACGCCTGAATCCACGTACATTTCTTTTGTACATCAACTCCCTCTGCCAGAATAATACAGCTATCAACATGAATTTAACCATACTGCTCACGGAAGAACATAGTCCATTTTATCACAAAGCAAAATAAAACTAATGTAAAAATAAATGTCCTAAAGCCCACTACTGGTCCCCTACACAAAACAGTTCTTTCTTTGTACACGTACAAAAAAATAATGGAGTGATAGAAATGTACCTGAATACCTGAACACCTTATTTCCTGTCTTGTCAGCTGTTTGGTTTAAAGCTTCATAGTTGCATTGTTTAGAGACATTTTGGGTTTCCAAAAAATAACAAAATCTTTGACAGAAGGATGTGACCAACATAAACCCAGCAGATGAGTACATCACCTTTGCCAGACAGGCTGGTAAAACTCYGCCCCGTCATGTGAAGCAGGACAACCATCCACCTGTCTCCAAGCATACAACACAAATGAAGTCTGGTAAACGGAGGTACCATGCCTGTTCCCTCACGTAGAATAGAATAGAATAGAATAGAATAGAAACTGTCTTTATTCTATTTAAATTTTCAATTAAAAATATTCAGTTCATTAAAAAACTAGAAGCACTCGAAGAACGCAAACCTCCACCAAGGCAATAGGGTAAATTTCAGTTTCCCCTTGGAAAAGTCACGTTTGCAGTGCTTTATAGTAAATATAGTAACATCATGTTGCATGTATTTAGACATAATAGTAAATGATGGAAATCAAACTTTCAGTGTATTCAAAGATATTTAGCTGAAAACATGTGCAGACATACGAGACTGAAAACATTACCTCGCCCTTGGCGGAGGTAATAAAATTGAATCTATGTCATAACACAGATGTAAGCATCAATAATACAGTGCCACCTGCTGGACACATTGAACTTGGGACATGAAAAGGAAATAATGGTGTTAAAATAAAAAAATTCCTGTTTCTGCATCGTTATCCGGAACATAATCAAAATTTAATGGTGTGTTACTTGAAGCAGTACACGCATGTGTTAAAAATGTCATGACAATCCATCCACAAGTTTTTGAGTAATGTTGTCCACAGACAGACAGACAGAATGACAGACGGACAGACATACGCAACCAAAAACATTACCTCACCCCTGGCGGAGGTAACAAAATAATTATATGCAATAGAAAACAAAAAAAATACACAAATGAAAATAAAATGAAAGGTAACAGAAGAAGAATAAATCTTTTAATGTCTGTCCCTTTTATCCCTCGAACATATTCAAAGAAAACATAATTTACAAAACAATACTAATTAAAAATAAAAACATAAACTTAAACAACAATTCATATAACTTCACATTTTACTTTTCCATATACCTTCAAAAAACTAGCTTTTATCTGTCTCTTAAATATATACATAGATCTGGCATTTTTAAGATAATCTTCCTGACCATTCCAATATTCTATACTATAGATTAGATTAGTTTAGATAGACCTTTATTGACATTGTACAGAGCACAATGAAACTACAGTTCAGAACACCCATTCAGAAGAAGATAGAACATAAACATATTAAAGTACATCTTTCTCTCAAGCAAGTATGAAAATATGGCTTCACAAACATTTCCATCCTCTTAAGAAAATAACTGTCTCTGTCATGGAAATCTTTATTTTACCTAGACAGAAACACAAGATCCAAAAATAAAAGTATTCCGTGAAAGGTCAATCAGGATTTATTGCAATTGCAAGACACACATCATGTCACACAGGGCAGTGGTACAAAATGTGTGCATGAGGCAGTTTCAAGTACGCACATTTATACAGTATGTTATCCAAACAGACAAAACTGGGCCAAGGAGAGAATGATGTTTGAGAAACAGCAACAAGAATGATCACTTCTAAACAGATAGTAGCTGCATTTCYATTGACCATGAAAATGCACAAATTAGAATTTCGAAAATAAATTTGCTCAATGGAAACACGTCAATTTTGAAAAAAAAAATTGTTTTTCGACAAAATGCTTTTGCACTAGGATAAGGTGGTTTTTCGGTCGTATCGAAATTGGTGTTTTTCGCAAAACTGCAATGGAAATTTTTTTTTCGCATCACAGGAGTCACGTGATCAAAAACCTGCTGTTTCTACTGGCGACAAAGACGATGACGAAGAAGATAACATGAAGTAGAAGTAGTAGTGATATCACAGTAGTAGTATAAAGTAGTAAACTCACCGACTACAATTTCCCAAAAACACAGCATGCGTAGCCGCTCCCAAGTAGGAACTTGTCTCTGGAAAGCCTCGATAAAAGACGCCGATGTCTCCTCTGATGATGAAGGCTAGTGTCGTGGTAGCAACATGCCATGTGTTTACATCCATCGCCGCCATRTTTGTAATGACTTACCATGAGAACAAAAGTATTCACGAGTGACTTTAATAGCATTTCTTTTTTAATGGAAACACAGCAGTTGCAAAACTGTGTTTGACATTAACAKAATATCGACAGTTTTGCGCACATTTGCAATGGAAACGCAGCTATTGTCCTGATACTTTGTCCGAGAGAAGACAAAAGATAAAGAGTAAAATCAWAAAACATGACATTTTAAAGTAAGCAAAAGAGGTCACTGACTCTTGGCCTGAGAAGAAATGCAAGACTTTAAAGGATAATTTATTTTTCCAAGACAATTCCTTCCTCTTGATCAAACATTGATTACTAAAATAAATTTGGAAAAATAATTATGTGTCATTCTAAAAATTTGAACCATTTATTGGTCTAAACAAGTCATAAGTTGAACTATTAAATAAGCAATCAACTAAGAAAATAATAGACTTGAAGCAAATATTGAAAATAAAATGTTAAAGYAAAAGAAAAATAATAAAAAGAAATGACATGCTATAAGAATTTAAATAAATGAAAGGTAACTATCAGGATTGGTGGAGGAATGGACCCAGGGCGCAGGCATGTTTCAAAAGGTGCAAAAAGGATTTATTAAAATAACAAAAAGAGGGCTGATGGCAGCAAACTTACAAATTCACAGAGGGAACGCTCAGGCAGAGGAACAAGGTACAGAGCAGGAGACCCACAGAAACACAATGAACCAACAATAAGACTGAGACAGGACAGGGCTTAAATACACTGAAAACTAATGACCAAACAGAAAGCACCTGAGGAGAAACACAAAGGTGATAATCAAGGTAATGTGGGGCAGCTGGGCTGAGACACACTGRGGAAACATAGAAACACTAGGACAACCAAGGTGAAAACTGACAAACCATGACAGTACCCTGCCCTTAACGATCGTCTCCCGACGATCAACAAGGAGAGGGCACGGTACAAGGGGTGACAGGACAAAACAAACTCAAGGACAAAACACGGAAGTCTATGGGAAACAGTCAGAAAAATTGTCCCACACAGGGCAAGAGTCCAGGGGGACGACCAGGGAACCACCCCTGGCGAGACCTCACAGGAGCAGACGCCGAGCCCCAGGAAGAGGCAGAGGCAGACGCGGAGCCAAGGGAGGAGGCGGGAGCAGACGCGGAGCCAAGGGAGGAGGCGGGAGCAGACGCGGAGCCAAG
>NW_013953547.1:91168-92514 GCF_001266775.1 Austrofundulus limnaeus
ACAGAAAGCACCTGAGGAGAAACACAAAGGTGATAATCAAGGTAATGTGGGGCAGCTGGGCTGAGACACACTGGGGAAACATAGAAACACTAGGAAAACCAAGGTGAAAACTGACAAACCATGACAGTAACAAAACAAAAACATGACATCAGGATGTTGTTATGATATTACTTTGTCTGAGAATCTGTTTAGAGAAACCTAATAAAACCATACTTAGGAAAATAAAACCACAATATTTTCCACCCCATTCAGGAAAGTTTTTTTCTTTTAGTCCACCCCAACAATAAAGTTGAGAAATGCAACTGTAGGCGTCACCTCGAGTGAAGAAACAAGATTTACTGCCTCGAAGCAGGCCTYGCACAGGCCTGATGAGAGGACAGGAACTCTGTCACAAACTGAACTCTATTTAGGCCATGACAGGTCATTCTAACCGTGGAAGAGAACCACTCAGTTCTCTTAATCAGATAATGGACAGAACAATCTCTTCTGTTTGTGATTCATTTGTTGTTTAACTAAGAATGTTTATGCATTTGTTAAACCATGACAATGACTGTCACAAGGAAAGTGGAACCACTTATACTCGTTTATCGTGCCTAAAAGATTAATTAATGGTATAAAAATTCACAGAGAAAATATTACAACGTTTTCATTGTGTTTTTATGTAAATCTCTGTTTTTATTTTACTGTGAACACAGTAATATAATTGTGAATTTTTCTTGAGAAAATCTTTCATTTATCTGGACTAACAAATGGTTCAGACTGATTATCAAACAGAAATGTTAATTAATCATCATAAATGTTTTGCAGTGATTTCTCTTAGAGTCTGTCAGGAGAAAAGCTAAAAAAAATGTTATCATATTCTGTTGTTGAACAACCACAGAATTTAWCCTTGACTGGCGCCTGGCTGCCAAGTCTTTACCTTTCTTCCTTTCTCTGACTCATCTTACGCCTGAGGGTGGAACCAAAGTTCGTCTGTTTCTATTACTAACACGGACGCATTTGAGTGACACTCTTCTTCCTGACTCCAACTAGGAAGGTAAACTGGGTTTCTCTCCGGAGAAGCCAGTTTGGCTCGTTAGGTGTTGCCCATGAGCTAACTAGGGAAGATCTAACAGCCGGGACAGTGGCACGCCAGCCGTATGTCCCACCCGAGGCTTCTCGCCTCCAAGTGCATTTCTAACTACCGAGGGGAGATTTTATTTTGAAAGAGGTTACCGGATGTACAGCTTGAATTTTTCTGGCTTGGACTGAAACAGACGAAAAGTTACCTGAAATAAAACCTTTCTCTCCAAGGAACAGTGAGCGAGCCGATTAAAAGTTCCCTGACTGATCGGAGGTGAGACAGT
>NW_013953547.1:93817-96007 GCF_001266775.1 Austrofundulus limnaeus
TAACACATGATGAACTGATTATTAACAGAACACAAAATATAGTTAAAAGTGTTCCATATCTCTACAGAGGTCTCCATGTCAGCTTGTCATCAATGATGACATCCAGAAATTTCACCTCACTGACTCTACAGATCTCAATACATCTACTTTAAATGAGAAATCAACAGTTGTCTTCCTGTTACTAAATATTTAATTTGTTTTGTTGAAGCCAATTTTGTATTTTCTCAAATTCTTTCTGTTGCCATCTCAAACATTTTTTCTATATCTTTACCTAAACAAAAAAATGTTGTATCATCAGCAGATAAAACACATTTGAAAAGTCCTGATACATTTACTAAGTCATTCACGTATAAAATAAATAACAGGTCCCAGAGCCCTGAGGGACTCCACATTGTCCTGTGCTGGGAAATTCAGATGTAGCAGCAGCAGCAGATACATCAATCCACAGAAACAGTATTTTGCTATGTGACATTATCAACTGTAGCAATAATAATAGAATTAAAGATAGTAACAATAAAAAATAAACATAGATCAAAATAAAAATAAGAATAAGAATTACTGTACTGGACTATCAAGATGAAATTAGATGAAAATGAAAACAAAAGCAAGATACCATGCAGAAAAATAAGAAATTACAGGAAAAAAAACAGTCATGACAGACTCATGATCCGAGGGKGTGTGCAAATTTAGTTCTGAAGTTCTGACGTTGAGAAAGTTAAAGTCTAAAGTTGTCATGACGTCTTCTTCTCTGTTCTTATTGGTTCAGATGCTTGAAAGCACATGGGAAAAAACCTCATTGAGACATGTCTGTACAGATTTGCTTCAAGCAGCATTTGACACGTTTAAGATACATCAGACATAAATTTTCAGGTGTTTGAAAAGATTTGCTCTGACAAAAACATCCATAAATGAACAAAACCCTCTTCTGTCAGATCATTTGTGTTGAATTGGACCACCTGGTTCCACTTCCTCCAAGTTCCACTCTGCTGCATGTGAACACTTTCAGTAAACAGAAGCTACATAAAAGAGGATTTTCATCATCAGAACTGGTCTTGAACAGAAAAAACGTGGCTTTCACATCCCTGACTATTAAAAAATGGCTGTTTTGTTATACTTTTGTGAATGCCTTACAAAAATTAACACAAAATCACACTGCTTTTATACAAGACTTGAAAGAAACATACTGATAAATCAAACTAAATACTTTGGTGTCAAGCTTGAAAAGAACATTTAAAAGGAAAGTTTCAATGCACTTTGATTTAAAGTATATTTTATACAAATGTTGATATGAACTTTGTATGGAGTTAAGATAAAGTTGGTTCAGTTCTCACGTTAATTGCTTTTTTTGTGTCTTTTATTACATTAAATGAGAGAAAACATCTTCTCATGTAGTTCTTATAAAATAAAGATGCTCGACCCACTTCTTAAACCTGAATAAGCAGAACGATGTACACTCAGCAGTCACTTTATTAGGTCCACCTGTCCAACAGCTCATTAACACAAATGTTGAATCAACCAATCACATGGCAGAAACTTAATGCATTTGGTCATGTAGACATGTAGATGATCTGCTGCAGTTCAAACTGAGCATCAGAATGAGGAAGAAAGATGATTTAAGTGACTTTGAATGTGACATGTTTGTTGGTACCAGTTGGTTTGAGTATTTCACAAACTGCTGATCTACTGGGATTTTCACCCACAACCATCTCTAGGGTTTACAGAGAATGGTCAGTTAAAGAGAAAACATCCAGTGAGCGGCAGTCCTGTGGGCGGAAATGTCTTGTTGATGCCAGAGGTCAGAGGAGAATGGGCAGACTGGTTCGAGCATTCTTTTAGTTCCTTTTGATACAAAGACTACTACTAACCTGACACCTGTCCAAAGGATTTATCCTCCTTGAACACTGGACTCTGCCTCCCCTCAGGACCAGTAAAAAGAAAAACAAGACAATCGTAGAATAAAAAAGGTAGAATATTTTGAAAAAGTTTCATTTTTTGTCAGTCAGTTCTGAAAGTGAAACTCGTATATTTGGCAGTGTGGGCAGGAACCAACTCCTACAGTGGTTTGCAAAAGTACTCATACCCCTTGAACTTTTCCATATTTTGTCACATTACAACCACAAACATAAATATATTTCACTGGAATTTAATGTGAATGTGAGGTTCGGACAGGAACGAAGCCAGGGTGCAGGC
>NW_013953547.1:97144-98996 GCF_001266775.1 Austrofundulus limnaeus
GCCTGCACCCTGGCTTCGTTCCTGTCCGAACCTCACATTCACATTAAATTCCAGTGAAATATATTTATGTTTGTGGTTGTAATGTGACAAAATATGGAAAAGTTCAAGGGGTATGAATACTTTTGCAAACCACTGTATCTAACTCTAGACCTGGGCCCGTGTTTATCAAACTTCTTAGAGTGGATTTTTAGACTTAAGTGCTGAAAATATCTTAGATTTGCTCCTACACTCAGACTTAAGTGTAAGTACCAGTTACCAAAATTCTTGTCTAAGAATCACTCTTACTCTCAAGAAAAGTTCAGACTGCTCCAGAGGACTCTTGAGTGGTTCAGAGTTACCACTAGAGGTCTGAGATGGACTGAGGAGACAGAGATTACAGCCGTCCTCCTCCCCACCTGAGTGTTATTCTCAGTTATAAGATGGAAAACAGGTTTAATCAGAAATATACAAAAGGAAAAAAAATAAAAATAAAAAACTGTGCATAATGTCCTTAGGATATCTGTGTGTAGCTTTTGGAGAAAATATTAAATATACTCAGCTGGTGAGTGCGAACCCCCCCCCCCCCCCCAAAAAAAAAATAATAAAAAAATAAAAAAATAAAAGAAAGACAGTGCAGCACCTCTTTTCTTAAATAAGAGTGGGTAACAAAGAGACCAATATCTACCTAGGTTCGAAGAGCAGTGATTGGAGTGACCTAGTCTGGAGGCAGAGTGGAGAGGCACAGAATCCATGTTGTTCAGGTCCAGAGTGAAGTTTCCACAGTCAGTGATGATTTGTCGTCTGTAAATTCTAATATCTTGCATGCAACAGTACCAAAATCATCAGTAAGATAAATGTTTGAAAAAGATTACATTTAGACAAAAAACATTAATAGAACTTAAGTATGCTGCTTCACTGTAAACTGAGGTAAATAAGAAATATATATTTTTTAATTTTTAAAGATTTTTTTATTTATATACAAACATACACTTAACATATTTTTTTGCATTTAAATAGTTATATAAATATTTATTAATTTAAAAACAATCCCTGAAATCTTGTTATTTTTATTTTGCTTTTATTTTCCTGTCTGTTCAGAAAAAAAGGTTTTGAAAAAGACGTTCTTCATTAAACAAATTCAGTCACTTTGTTTGCAATGTCATGAAGTCTGGCAACATGTTACGGCAAAACCCATTTTCAACAGCAGGGATAAAATACGACTGCTGGGAGGCAGGGAAGTCAAAACCTTTCAGAGTTTAGAAAAAGCGAACAAAACAACTTGAGTTATGAATAGAATTTTGATTTTAAAATAAAGTGTTTCATTTTCTCCCACAGAGTGAAAGTTCACCAAACATGCATTAACATATACTGTAATTCACCACAGCAAATATCAGCTCCCTGTGATGGACTGTCCAGGGTGTAGCCCGCCCCTCGCACTGACTGCTGGGTATGGGCACCAGTGACCCTGAAAGGAAGAAGTCATGAATCTGATTTTTGTCGATCTTTGCGAGTGTTCACATGAACCAGGCTGTTCGGATTATCAATCGACATAAACCAGTCCTCTCATTCAGATTGCAAAATTATTCCAATCATGCTGAATCAGATCCGAATGTTCAGATTGGGCCGTTTATTCTGATTATTTCTGTCCACGTAAACATAGTGCCAACAGTGGACCACCTCTGGCTTCTGACATAAGTGCAGAGTTGTAAAGTGACTAAGTACAAATACTTTGTTACTGTACTTAAGTAGACTTTTTGTGTATTTTTGTTACTTTTATTTCATTTCTGCTTGTTTTCATTGCAGCTTGTTGTTGTAAAAAATAAAAACTATCCATATAAACTGAGCCTCCTAGATAGAGTGAATTTAACTGTGG
>NW_013953547.1:99996-103414 GCF_001266775.1 Austrofundulus limnaeus
GGTCACCTCCTAATAAACGTCCTTACAGAAAATCTAACTGCTCATTTTAAATCTACACTTTGACTTTTAATACATCAGATACTTTAAGACTTTTACTCAAGTAATATTCCTAAAGGAGACTTTAACTTTTACCAAAGTCAGTTTTTGGTAAGATACTTGTACTTTTACTCATCACTTTGTGGTACTTTATACAACACTGACTAAGTGAAAGTGTTTCCCCTTAAACACACAAACATACACTCACACTACTTTTCTTCATCATCAACTGGCAACCGAACCCTTGACTCTCACTCCGACACGTCTTTATCATTTTTCTTACATGTGAGATAGAAAACAAGAGGGAAACATGGCTCCTATTTGTTTTCCAATGTTTCCCTAAAGAGGGCAGCCTCAAGCCTTTTTTGAGCAACTCAGTTCACACTTTCTCACTAAAGGAACGGAAAAGAGAGAAAATTCCATGCAAATCTGCTGTGTCACAACCCAGGACYACCCATCCAGCATTAAAAAACCCAGGCTGGGATTTAAACCTCACTGACCCGCACTCCTAGAGAAAAAACAAATGTGTGTGTGTCCACGCTGGTATGCRTGAATCAACACCACTGAATGTGTGAAGCAGGGAGAAGGGAAAAGTAGCTGAAAGAGAAAGAAGTTCTGTCATCAGAGTAATGTCCAACGCTGACTTCTTGATTTGAACTCTCTGAAGTGAAACAGAACCATGTGTTCTACTTTTTTGCTGAAGATTCTTCTCTTTTGTCAGCCTAAACTGCTCCCACGTCTCTAAAGTCAACCCTCATCCTTGCAGCCCACCCCTGGTGAACACTTCTGAAGACCCCCACACTTCATCATCAAGCCATTGCTGGGAGAACAGGGCACGATGGGGAGGAGGGTCTGTAGTGTTGTTACAGTCTGACGCCATGCAGCGCTGTCACCATTCCAAATTGATTTAACCATCAATGGGAAGTAGCCCTTTAAGGTCTGCAGTGGTTTGGCTCCCTGGCTGCCCACTTTCAGCTGAATGTGCAATGAGGCCTGTTTTGGTCTCTTTCCCACCATCAGTTATCAAAGCCTATTGTCTCCAGAGAAAGTGGAAGGGTCACCCATTCACCCCCCATGGGTCAACCATGAGCTGACACAGAGGATAGAGGCAACTGGCAGAACAAGGAAGAAACGCTCTGCTGTATAGGAATGTTTGTTTCAACTTCTAATGTCAATGGAGTCATTATGGTCCACTGAAAAGATCGGTCTGCTCTTCTCACCAGTTCCAGGTTGGACTCAAACTCTCTTTGCCCAGCTGGCTTTGTTACTGAGGCTGTTACAACTGGAAAACCCAAAGAAATGTGTTTTAACAGACAGATTTTGGACTTGAGCATTGTTATTTTACAGTTTACAGAAGAAGATAAAAAAGACATGGAAATTAAAGCTTTAGGCAAATGTATGTTTGGTTCAGTGACATAAAGTCCCTAAAAGTTCATATGATGTCATAAAACAAGGAAGTAAGGTACCAGAGTTGYAATTTAACTAAGTAGATCACTTTGTTACTGTACTTAAGTAGAAATTTTGGTTATCTGTACTTTACTTGAGTAATTAATTTTCAGCCTACTTTTTTCCACTTCTTACATTTTTACACAATTGTCTGTACTTTTTACTCCTTACATTTTTTTAAAAAAAAGGTAAGAAGTAGAAAGTCATTTCTCCTATTTCATTTCGATTTGTTATTGTTTAAAGAAATACTATCCTAAAAAATTGTGGCTCCTGGATAGAGTAAATTTAAATGTGGTTGGATGAAAAGTATAAACATATACCGTTCTGATACTGTATTTAGTTTGTATATAATCCATCAAAGCTGCACATCTTTAGAAAAACATTTTTTTGAAGAGGTCACCTCCCAATAAATGTATTTTGGAAAATCTAATGGTTCATTTTTACTCAGTACTTTTACTTTTATTACTTAAGTATATTTTATGTCAGAAACTTACTTTTGACACTTAAGTACAAAATAAATCAAATACTTTAAGATTTTTACTCAAGTAATATTCTCAAAAGAGACTTTAACTTTCAGGTTTTCAAAGTAATATTTGTACTTTTACTCAAGTATCACTTTCAGGTACTTTATACAACACTGTAAGGTACAGAAACAAACACTAAAACTAAATAGTTTTGTTAATTCTCGGTTTAAAGTGACAGCAATCAGTGACAAAGTATAAAATATAAAACTGTTTCTAAAATTTAGTTAATCAACCACAAAATATACAACCACTGCTGTAATGTGAGAATTTCCCCAGTCTGTGGTCAAGAAAGTTATTTTTCTCTTCATACTGAAGATTCCTGTGGTAAACTAAGTCTAACAGCCTTCAGCTCTTATTTATCTGTACAGAGCCATTAGATAACTCTGAGCTACATCACAGCAGGGACCCTCTCCTGTGAGCACCATATGGCAGATGGTCCTCGTTTGGACTTGTGCCCAAAGGATAATAGGCACATTTGTCAGAGCCTTGACATGAGCACTTTCACATCTTCCCTCTGTATCTGAGATCACACAGAGCTGAGAAGGGGAGAGACAACTATACTCAATGACTAACTCATAAAATAACACTCATGTTACATCAGTCAGTTTCTTCGTGGCTCCTCTCCCCCACAAAGCTGAGCAGAAAACTAGTGACTCATCAGAGTCTCTAATTAACCTTATCTTCTTCACTGTAATGTCACATTTTATTCAAAAACAAGAAAGACTGCTATTACATCACATTATTGCTCAGTGTTTGTAATCTTAGCAAAAAAAAACCTCATTAATCACTTAACAGATTTTAAAGAAACTTTCAGAAAGTAATCAATGACAAAACATCTACAAGTGACTCATTTTTCAAGACAATTTGAATTAAGATGCTGCCACAGCAATGCAATCTTAGCAAACAGAAATGGCAATAACTTTGATACTGAGCTAAAATGTGTTGTTGTAGAAGCTGAGTCATTCCAAATACACAGTACAAATAACTAATCATAGAAGATGTACAGTCAGGACTATTGGTCTCGTCTTTTTGCACAAGMTGTGCTTTAACTGCAGACTTTCAGCTTTAAAGGCTTTTACATGTAATTTACTTGGATGCTTTACAAATTACAACAGTTTGTAGATGAGTCTACCCTTTTTAAGAAATTAAATGACTGAAGACTGAAGGCTTTCCTTTTTCATAAATCCTATAGTTAGACTTAGGTTTCCTGAATTATTCTTCATTTCTGCTGCTATAGACTTAGACTGCTGGAGCACAAACTGAGCACATTTCCTCACTCTGCTKTTGTCTTTAGTCTCTCTTCTCTACATGTTTATTGAAATTATTTCTATCATGTTTTTTCTTTGTCTCTTCCAGAAGAAGGTGCACCTGGACCAGTCCTGGACCAGTTCTTCTGTGTTTGTCTGTGTCTC
>NW_013953547.1:104414-106396 GCF_001266775.1 Austrofundulus limnaeus
CAAACTCTACCCAGAAAGGTCCCCGGACCGGGATTTGAACCGGTGACCTTCTTGCTGAGAGGCATCAGCTCTACCAACTGATACACAGTGGTATTTTATGTTTAAAATGTTGACATAAAATCAAAAACATTAAAAAACTGCATAATGTGGCATCTGATATGGTAATGTACATCAACAGCTGTTTAAATTTTTCATTGAAAGGCCAATATTATGTGTTTTTCAGGCATAGTTCAATTCTATACCAAAATTCAGTAACTATGTCACCTTCAGTTGTTATGAAAATGCTGTTTATATGTAGAAATCAAAAATGAATTTGACTTCATTTCACAACCGTTTTTAAATGTCTTGAATTTGGCCTCTGTCCTAGAACCTAGAGAAACCGCTTCCGTCACGTCCATTTTTGCATAGCAACAGCTATTTTGTTGTAATAATAATTTAAAGCAGCAACATTATATAATATTGGTTTTGGAAAATTGCAACTCAGGATAAAACTGAACCTTACCATCGGAAAATACGTTTTCTGAAGAATCCGAGTGAGTAGAGAGAACGTTTCTGCTGGTAAAATATCTCTCAGTCATCCTCTCACACACATTGATGTTAAGCTAGTTTATTTWTTATTAAGATGTGGTGTAAGCCAGCTAAAGAACACAGACTGTAATTTAAGTTAAGAATGCTTTCCGTAGGTCACAGATAGACCAAACAACCAAACTAAACTATACAAGTTGATTTTAAGCTTACCTGGGCAGACGACAACAGTGTTTACGTGCTTCTGAATGTTTAAATTGCATTGTCCTTTAGTGATAATCTTGTTATTAGTCCACTGTTATATTCCCTTTCATTCAGAAAGTTATCATCCGTAAAGTGGTTTGCACAAATATATAAATAAATAATTCTTCTTTATTCTGATAAAGAAAAAATATATTTACTTCCAAATAGTTACTTCCAAAAATTAAATCAAACCACTTCTTCAGAACTGTGTCATCCTTGGCATCCGAAAATACATTTCCTCAAAGGCATTTTTTAATCTGATAAGTGAGAAGTATTACGAGCTCAGCCAATACGCACGTGCAATTTCACTTGGTATTTGCTAGTTGTTCCTGCTGATAGTCTTCAGGAGTCGTGGGGGAGGTGTGTTCTGTGATGAGGACGCTCAGCTTGGAGACACAGCCCAGAGGAAGAGCTGCACTTAAAAGGTGGTTCTAGGCCCAACCGGCCTTTTTTGTTCTCCTGAATAAGTCAAAGCAACACTGTGTGTTTTTGATGAGGGGATGATGTTATAACATGATATAAAGCTCAAAAAAGTTGATTTTACATGATGTTGCCCTTACCTATCTCAGTATGACTGTTTCAGAACTGATAAAAAATGGCTACAACTCAGCCATTTCTACAGGTAATGAACTAATGGTTGTGTGGTGGTAGCCGAGTCATTTCCAACACATACTGTACTCCAGATGTCAGGAGGCTGCAGTAACTCAGTGGTCAGTGCTGTTGTCTCATAATCCTGAAGCTTCATATTTAAACCAAGCTGGATCAAGAAGGGCAGAAGGAAGAAAGACATTAATAAAGTATTCAAAGATTTCTATAGACACCTGTATTCTCAAGAAGGGCGGTTTGATCTAAATACAGCAGAAGAGTTTTTCGGTGTTACGGTTACAATGGAGGAATGAACACAAATTTAGGCGGAGGTAAGAGTTAAGAAAAAAAGATTTAACAAAAATAAAACAAAAAGGCTGAYGAGGCAGCAACTAACAAAAACTCTGAAGACACAGGGAGACGACAAGGGAAAACCAAAACAGTTGAGCATGTAGGAATTACTCCATGAAATTAGGACCAGCCTATTTTTCATAAAGATAATCCAGCAAGACCTTGCAAAAATGAAATCAGACTTTAATGAAATACCCCTCTGATCATGAATGAGAAAAGAACTTGTGACCTGGTCAGGTTTCTCAAAATAAAGTAATTTATTTTAGACACATGAACAG
>NW_013953548.1:0-7491 GCF_001266775.1 Austrofundulus limnaeus
AATAAAAAACGGAACAGATACAATAGGGTTCCATGCTCCGATGGAGACATGGAAACGCTGCTGCTTTGCAGCTGCGTTACCCTGCTTCCTCGGGCTTGGACCCCTAATAATAATAATAATAAAAAACGGAACAGATACAATAGGGTTCCATGCTCCGATGGAGACATGGAAACGCTGCTGCTTTGCAGCTGCGTTACCCTGCTTCCTCGGGCTTGGACCCCTAATAATAATAATAATAATAAAAAACGGAACAGATACAATAGGGTTCCATGCTCCGATGGAGACATGGAAACGCTGCTGCTTTGCAGCTGCGTTACCCTGCTTCCTCGGGCTTGGACCCCTAATAATAATAATAATAATAAAAAACGGAACAGATACAATAGGGTTCCATGCTCCGATGGAGACATGGAAACGCTGCTGCTTTGCAGCTGCGTTACCCTGCTTCCTCGGGCTTGGACCCCTAATAATAATAATAATAATAATGCATTAATCTTGTATAGCACTTTTCAAGCCCCTTAAAGACAGTTTACAATTTCATGCATCATCACACTGGTAAACTACAATGTAGGTACAACTGCCCGTGGGTAGACTGACAGAGGCAGGGCTGCCAAACTGTGCCACCGGGCCCTCAGACCAACATCAGCAAGGCTTTAAGAACACTGAAAAACTGATCATGAGCATTCAAGAAAAGAAAATCATCTCATTATCTCAATAAAACAATGAATGTCTTCTCATGATAATGGAAGAAATGATCTCAATATCTTGAGAAAACATAAATATGTCATTATCTTGAGAAAACCATCAGGAAAAAGTATATGCGGAAAAAATGTGAATATGTCACAAGTAGAAAGTAACAATTTTAAATGCTTTTTAGCACCTAAATCATGAGGAGTTTAGCTTTTCACGTGCGCTTCTAATGCATCACAGCTCAGACTCCCTCCCATTCAAAAAAAATAAAATAAACCCCAGCAGAACATTGGATTTATGATGATCATAAAGTTAGTGAGACACTCTAATCCCTATAATTACAACAAGAAGAAAAAATCAGTACCCACCCCACTCCCTGAACTGAAGTATTTTTTTTTTGAATGTTTAAGTGCATGGCCCTGTCATGGACTTGTGACCTGTCCAGGGGGTACCCCGCCCCTCACACTGTGACTGCTGGATATGGGCACCACTGACCCTAAAAGGAAACGAGTATAGACAATGGATGGATGGATGGATGGATGGATGGATGGATGGATGGATGGATGGATGGATGGATGAATGGATGGATGTTTAAGTGAATATTTGAGAGACATGTACTTAACCAGAGAAGTAAATGTTCATGTGTCTGTCTCTTTACTTTAAGGGTGAAAAAAACAATTATATTTTTTGCCCTTGTTAAATTTTACATTGCTCCTCGTAATTTATCCTGATAACATTATAAACACACAAAATTCAACTAAAATGGTAATTTAGCTCAGCACAAAGCACTTTCCTGCAGTAAATTTGACCTTAGACAGGAGACATGGATTCAGACGTTACCATATCCATGTGGGGGATGTTCACACGAAAAACAATGTGCGAGAATTGACACTAAGCTGTGAAAACTAATAATCACACAAAGCCAGTAAAAAAAGGTTTGTGTGAAACCCATTTGTGACTGTGTAGTATTTACCCATGTGAGTCTAATTAATGTGAAAATCAGTCATCATAAGAACAAAAACAGTATCATAACATATTACAAAACAAAAGTGGAGAGGAACATAAAATACAAAATCATAACAAAAAAAACCTCTCAGATTCTTACAATTACTACTTGGTAGCTGAAACATTTTATTTACATTTATGTCTGACCTTTTAAACCTTTTCAACCTTGAAAATGTTTTTTCCATCACTCACTTGTTTCTCCCACTTAACTCAAATCTGACAAACGTATCCCACATGACATGAAACTACAGACTGCCTGACTCCATTGGACAAGTTGTCTCACTCATAAAGTGCTGTCTGTCTGCAGAGTAGCAAATGTAAGTAAACACAGACAAGACGATAGTACTACAGTGTCAGGATGTTATTAACCATGACTGAATGATTTTCAGGATTATACTATGAATGTCAATTACATGTAGTTATTTAATTGATGGGACAATGTTGACTATGGGGGGAATATAAGGACTATTTGTTTCTTTTTAAAATTCTGTTTATACTGCTGAGACAGCAACAGAATTTTCTGCAGTGGGCACAAACATTAACAGATCTACATTTGCATTGACACAGAAAATATTAATTCAGTTCCAGACAGTATTTTCAACTTGGGACATCATCAACCTAAATCTGCTTGAACCTTAAACCTTAAACCTTATTTGTCAGATGGTAGCCTACTGTTGTATCTTCTTTAGCGGTTTGCGACTATCGGTCAAAAAGTGGGAGAGTTCAGAATTCAAGATGGCGAGTACTCACAACTCAGCAGTGCCTCAAACTCTTACTTTTATTTTAATAGTATTTCTGTATTATTTTATTAAAATACTGTTTCTATGCAGGAAATACCACATAGAGCTCAGTTATTGTTTGTTAGCGGTGCTCAGCCATAGCAATGAGATGAGGAACATGACATTTCCTGTTTAGTCAAAGTTAAACATAAAACATCAAAGTTAATTACAATTGGCCCTTTGAGGGCCACTATGATGCTCTTGTGGCCCTTGGTGAAAAGGAGTTTAACCCCTTGATGTACAAAACATCTTTGAGATTGTGGTGGTCGTGGGAGGAGAGTGGTGTTAGCAGGGGCAGTGTACCCCTGACATGTTGTCTTTAGAAACAAAAGGTATTTCTTTCAGCTTGTTTTTAGAAAATATTTAATTGGAATAGAGTGTGGTCATGAGAAAATACATTAATTCCTTCGACTTAATGGTGACCCATGAGCCAACTTATACCCATGAACTCATCTTTCTCACTGCAGTGATGTCATCAGTCCTGGACCAGACGCTGTAATGTTACAACCAGTTGTTAACCAGGTGCTGCATGTGTGTTTTCAACATATGGAATGGAAAGAGCTCAGACTGTTATTGTGTTTGTGTATGGCACAGTATGTGACTGTATGTGGGGCTCTTCCATGACACTCATGTGTGAAGACTTGTCTAAGCTCAAGCCAGCTGTGAGAGAAGGAGTGTGAGGACCCCTTCAATGCATTCACAGCAAACTCCCAAAGCTAAACAAGACCTTTACACACCCACACGCACACATACATGTACAGTAGGACGGTTACAAGGATGCCTGTGTCATTAGTTTGACTAAGTGAAGAGGGAGCTGAGTTGTTGTAGATACCATTATCTCTCAGCCCTTAATTCAAAGTCACAATGTGTAGGGATTAAAATATTACTCAACAAAATAGAAAAAAAACCTTAAAGAACCCAATGTGCCATCAACTGTTTCTGATTTTTTTTTGCTATAAACATACAGTATGTCTGTATACGTTTGTAAAACGGTTTATAAAGCATGCAACCTGCTATGTTGTACAATATACAAGGATTTTGTCTAGTTTTAAATCAGACTAGTTATGTTTGTGAAAGATATATTTTTAATTTAAATAAAAAATTGTAAGTGTCACTGCTTGTGCATTTTTTTAATTTTCTTTTTAAAAATTCAGTTTACATGGCCAGATATCCAAATAGCCCTACCACTTTGTTGTTCCCTTATGTCACAAAAATAATGGGACAAACATAACCTTTAGTGTAAAGGTATAAAGCGTGGGGCTGAGGGGTAGGGGAATGAGCAAATGGTATCTGGTGTTATTAGCTGCTTTAAAAAGTCCACAAAGTGAATAAAGATTCACACTTTGACTGAGAATTGTCTAAATAGCATGTAACAGAGTAGTTCATATTGCCTTTAACCAATTGTATATTTTCATAATTTTATGTTCCCTACACATTGTCTTATCTTTAAAACTGAGAATAACGAAATTCTGTCCATTTTGAAAGCTCTCTGTTTTTATAAGGTGGAGGTCTGTGAGAGAAGACAGTGGTGTGAAATATTTATGAGTGTACAGTGTCAGGAACAAGGTGTTTTCTAAAAAAAAATCAGAAACAAAGCTCTGACCTTGTTAAGTATTGCTTTACATGACACAAGGGACTTCTACAGTTGTTGATGAACAGATTGCACAACATGAGACCAAATCCCAACCATTTATTTTCTGAGCCCATGCATTCCTGTCTGGGTTTTCTTTTAGGGGGCAGGTGTCTGTGGGCGGAGGTGGGTAGAGTGTACCCAAAAGAGGTACTCAAGTAAAAGTAAACAAGTATATCATAAAAAGGCTACGTGAATAAGAGTAACTGGTAACAACATCTGGTTTAATATTTTAAAATCATGTCATCAGACTGACAAAAAGTAGAAAGTTATGTGCACATTAGATCAAAATGAAGAAAAGTAATGCAAATAAATAATATAATTAGAAAGTAACAAATTCCAGCAGAAGAAACACTTTCCCAAGTAAATTTTTCTTATGAAACTTGGGAAACAAATATATATGGTAAGTAATGTGTAATAGTGTATGTAAATATATATATTTCTGATATTACAGAACATGGTAAAGTCCTTCCAGTGACTACTTTTTACCATTTATTCACTTGACCTCCAAATTGCTCAGCATGGTTAGCAAACAGAAAATGGCAGAACAAAGCTTGTGTACAAACAAGAGGTCTCACTTAACTTGGAACCAAAATGATAAAATCCGTCTTTCAAAGCTGAACTCCGTATTAATGTTAGCATGATAACAAACTGATTACATAGTATCAGTGCATCATAGTTTGCATGTATTTGTTCACAAATCAGAGTATTGTCTCTGAAGAAAGAGAAAAAAAGAGTTTGAAGTCTTGAAAAAGTTCTGATATCTTTTAAATATTTTTTCTACAGTCACATGGAGCTTCCTGATGATGCAGTTGTGTGAYTTATGGTCACAACACTGGACACTGGGGCTAAGAGTCAAAAAAGTAAACATTTATAACAAAAGAAGAGGAGCAATCACTTGAAATTATTGCACTGAGCCTGTTTTTGGAAAGAATCTCCTCTACCTGAGTGACATCATGAGGAAGTAAATATTAGTTTAGTGTAACAGCAGAATATAGCTGAGGAAGTTTATATTTGAAAGAGAAACTAAGTGAAAATGCATTTTCTTACTTTATTAAAGGTTTCCATATTAGAGCTACATACTAACATGTTAGTGATGCAGACTGATAAGATTAACAGATCATTCAGTAGTATTTTGGGATTGGTCTAAATTCCACAACTCTCTGTGCCATGGCTGGGGTGACACAGACACTTTTAGATGTTTACTTTTGTTTGCACTGCAAATTCCAAGATTGCCTCATGGTGAAAAGAGGAAAATAGAGGAATGTTGGAGCCTTGCAAGCTCTGATGCTTTAAAACGAAGTAAAAATTAAACCGAAATACAGAACAGCAACACTTAAACGGCTAAAACAATCAAACAACAAAAAAAGAATTGTTAACAGTAAGTACAGGATGATGCTTGTGCTTTTGTTGTTTTGTGAAAATAAAATGTAAACTTACGGTACTGCAAACACTTTCAAATGTAAAATTGCCATGTTGCTCTGAATTAGAGACACAGTGACATGATTACACTCAGAAAGCCATGTCAATTTGTTTGCACCTGATTAGTATAGCAAATCAAGAGGTTCATTCATGTGCACAAAGAAAGAGCAGAGGCTTAAAGGACTGTTGAGACCTTAACTTTTTATAAAAAAAAAAAAAAAGGTTATGAGGATCTTTTTCTTTTGGCCACTTCCTAGTGAAAGTAAATATCTTATTTTCCAATCTGTTTGCAGCCTTAAATCTTTTGTGGTCAGTTTTACTAATTTAAACAGTGATAGAATTAGCAAGTCTCTATTAATACAGTATGTTGTTCCCATTTACAGCATACAGTGTTGACTAAGGGACAACCCTATTGTAACAAAGGTTTTGATAAGTATTATAAGATCATGCGATTTGGGGCCGTTTAGACTTCCAGGGCCATACACAGGCTCTGAGGGTGTAACTGAGTTTTTAGATCTGAAAATAAACATTGATCTGAGAACTTAATCAGTTTTCTACATATTATTCAGACTTCCAATTTTATCATTTTCTTGCACAATGATGTTTCAATACTTTTCATGGGCAGCTTTGATTGGTTATTTGATTTTGTGTTTGACCATCAAGCAAGCTACAGGTACTGTTTCTATTTGCATTGATGCTGAGTTTTCATTCTTTTGGAAATAGCACACAGAGAATGAACTGCATGTGCAGAGAAAAGCAGAGAATGTATTGAGTCTTGTTTATTGTGACTCATAATTAGATCATTAGGGAGCATTTTTTTACCACCTAGTAGAGCTGTTTCTCATCACTTTTCTAACAAAATAAGCATATTTCTTTAACCAAGAATCACATGAATCTGATTTTTTCATTTTGGTGTTAGCTCCCTTCTGTCCATGTTCCCTTGAAGTGTACTGACCAATAGCTGATTAATGCACATGTTTTATGTGGTTTTTGGAAGTTGCATAACATCCGCAATGGCAGATAGTCTGCTGGTTGCATTCTGTATCCTTCATTTGTAATCATGTTTAAACCTAAACAAAGTTGGAAACATGGTATTGGACTCTGTCTTCTTACCCATTCAAGACACATGAAACTTTGCACTAACTGTGTTTAACATACATGAATATTATGACCTAAAATAATCAGACTTTTGTACCTGCTGCTAAGGCATAAGTGCTTTGTGTCTTAATTTTGTTTTCTTTTTAAAGTCAGTAAGAATTTGAAATCCATCCATTATACAGTATATACCCGCTTATTCCTTTCAGGGTCATGGGGGTCACTTGTGCCCATATCCAGCAGTAGGAGTACTCCCTGAACAGGTTGCAAATCCATCACATGGCCACACAGACAAACGAGACAAACAACCATTCACTCTCTCACTCACACCTAGGGACAATTTAAAGTTACCATTTAATCTAGCAGTCATGTTTTTGGTCTGTGGGAGGAAGCCAGAGTGCCTGGAGAGAACCCACGCATGCATGGAGAAAACATGCAAACTCTACCCAGAAAGGTGCCCGGGCTGTGATTTGATCCGGCAACCTTCTTGCTTAAAAGCAACAGCTCTACAAACTGAGCCATCATGCCACAAGAATTTGAAATATTTGTGGTAAAAATATGTCTGTACATTTTTAACTAGCACTGCACATTTGGGCTCCTTAGTAATAAAATTGTGGTTTGTTGCACAAAAKTAAACTCCTAGAGGTGCTAATGACATGAAATTTCCACCAAATGTCGGTAACAACCCAAGTGATCCATACATACAAAGAAATCAAACCATACATGTCCAGAAATGAAGTTATTTGTAATAATGTGGTATGTCACAGGGAAAAAGTATTGAACACACGAAGAAAGGGAGGTGTAAAAAGGCATGGAAAGCCAAGACACCAGCTGAACTCTCTCAGTAATTAGAAAGCAAGCCTGCCCCTTGTC
>NW_013953548.1:9951-11980 GCF_001266775.1 Austrofundulus limnaeus
CACACACACACACACATATATATATATATATATCAATTTGAATCAAAATCCAAACACAGCAAACTTGACTAATATAACTGCATATAGTATTTTGAACCATACATTACTAACATTTTAATAARTCTTTACATGACAGTAGTCAATTTTCCTATTACACGATTATTTATAGCACTCCACTTTTTTTGCTCAGATTGTGAGCACATTAATCTAGTCTAAATTAAACCATGATAGTTCAAAGAGCTACAACAGGTTAACGGTGTTCATAATTTTTCCAAATACCATTCGTCAAAAGGTCTAAACTTTCCCTACAGCCACCCATAACTAAGTCACACCTAAACCAACATGCTGACTAAGGTAAGCTGGCTCTTGGTTTTCAGGGATTTGACAGGAGATCCACCCTTTCACACCACTGTGTCAGTTGTGAACTGCACGTAATCCACTGTCTCTCACATCAGTAGGACACACTTTACGTCATTAATGTGTTCAAATATTAAAAAAACAAAACAGTAGACTACGCTGATCAGCAACAGAGCGCACAGTGCTACAAAACGAGTTTATTGTATTAGGTCGGTGGTTTAACACGTGGTAGTCAGGTGTCATACCTGCCCTGGAAAGAGTCTGTCGTCAGTCTAACAAAGACCCTATGAGTTCCAGACTGAATTTTTACCGGATACTCATCTCCACCGTGCCAAGGGAACTGTTCACACTTATACAAGAATGAGTCTGAAGCAAGGATGTCAACTTCCTTTATTTTAAACAAATGCAAATGTTTTAATAAAATTGCATTCCTCTAAAAGTCACCCCTGTTTTTAATCTGGAAGTGCATGTTAAATGTAAAATGTTTGTTATTAAAGCAGAGGTTTAAAAATATTTCTGTGAAACATTTCAAACCAATGCTTTAATTTGGAAATGTTATGGAAGTTGTCCAACTAAAGATGGATTAAAAGTAATAATACCTTTAAAAGAAAGTATGTTTAAAATAATGTGCATATACTAATCTATGATCCATCCATCCATCCATTCATATTCCTCCACTTATCCGGGGTCGGGTCTCGGGGGCAGCATACTAAGCAGAGAAAACCAGACTTCCCTCTCCCCAGCCACTTGGGCCAGCACCTCTGGGGGGATCCCAAGGCGTTCCCAGGCCAGCTGAGAAACATAGTCCCTCCAGCATGTCTTGGGTCTTCCTCTGGGCCTCCTCCCAGTGGGACATGCCCAGAACATCTCACCTAACTGAATACCTGAGCCACCTCAACTGGTTCATCTCAAAGTGGAGGAGCAGCGGCTCTGTCCCTTCCTGATGACTGAACTTCTCACCCTATTTCTAAGGGAGAGCCCAGACACCCTACGGAGGAAACTTATTTCGGCTGCTTGTATCCGTGATCTCATTCTTTTGGTCACTACCCAAAGCTCGTGACCCTAGATGAGGGTAGGAACGTAGACCGGCCGGTAAATCGAGAGCTTCGCCTTCTGGCTCAGCTCTCGCTTCAAACAAATTGGTACAACTCCATTCTTCCCTCATTCGTGAACAAGACCCCAAGATACTTAAACTCCTCCACTTAGGGCAGGACCTCTTCCCCGACCTGGAGGCAGCACTCTTTTCCAGCTCAAGACCATGGTCTTGGATTTGGAGGCACTGATCCTAATCCTGGCTGTGAACCGCTCCAGTGAGAGCTGGAGATCATGATCTGATGAAGCCAATAGGATCACATCATCTGCAAAAATTGAAAACATGCACAACATGGATTACACAATACCACCTCTCTCTCCCTGTTTGACTGGCCTGAAGACACATCTTTTCAAATTAGCCTACCGCTGTTAATTCCTATTTTCAATATATGTCTGTTTTTGTTGTCCACACTTCTATGTTTCTCCCCCACAACCCTATTGTTCAATTTGTTTACATTTTTGTATTTTATTATATGACTGTTCTGTACTCCACATTTCTGTTTCTCCCACACTACCTTATGTATGTACTGTATATGTATCTACATTTTTTTCTTTTTCTATTGTACAGCGTCCTTGGGGG
>NW_013953548.1:12554-14209 GCF_001266775.1 Austrofundulus limnaeus
ATCCTAAGGTCACCAAAACGAATCTCCTCAACACCTTGGCTGCTCCTAGAAATTCTGTCTGTAAAAGTTGTGAACAGAATCGGTGACAAAGGGCAATCTTGGTGGAGTCCAACTGTCACTGGAAATGAGCTCGACTTGTGGCAAGACCGACAATGCTGACCAGGTTCTGACACCGGTCATACAGGAACCTAACAGCTTGTATCAAAGGGCTTGGTATCCCATACTCCTGGAGTACCCCCCATGACTCCCTGAGGGACACGATCGAACGCCTTCTCCAAGTCCACAAAACACATGTAGACTGGTTGGGCCATGAAACCTCCAGGGCTCTGCTGAAGGTGTAGAGCTCGTCCAGTGTTCCACGACCAGGACAAAAACAACACTGCTCTTCCTAATTCCGAAATGTGACTATCCGACGGACCCTCCTCTCCAGGACCTCTGAATAGACCTTACCAGACAGCTTAGAAATGTGATCCCCCTGTAGTTGAAACTCCTCCTTTTTAAATAAAGGGACCACCACCCATCATAAGGGGGTCTATGGGCTACACTTAGCCTGATCCCTCAACTATGACCTGTTTGCCTTACCGGGAGCATGAAGCCCCTGACAGCATAGCTTCTAGGATCATTGGGATACTCAAATCTCTCCACTTTAATAAGGTGGCAGACAAGGGAGATGATAACTTTTTTATTTAAAATTTAATCTGTTTAAAAAAACAGATGTAGTAGATTTACTTTAAAAATATTGTCCACTGGTTCCACTCACTTGAGTTGAGTAAAAGTAATGCACATGTAAAGTAAATGTGTTACCTTTACTCAATTCAGCTAAGTGGAACCAGTTGGCAATTTTTAAAAGTAAATCCACCACATCTGTATTTGAGTGTACAACTTGGATCATGATGGGGTCTAATTATGCCTCTGCCCACTGGAACTGGAGGCATACTGTTCTCTGGCTCTCTGTGTGTTAATGCGGTGTTCGTCCATCACAGGTGTTCTTGTGTGCATGATATTCCTGAATTAAATTATATGTTTACTTTTATATAGGCATAGTAACTTTGTTAGGGTAGCACTCAGTCTGATTAGAGTTGGGCATTAAAGGGTCAAAGGTCAAGGTCATTTATGATGACTGGTGACATAAAACTGGCATTTTTCTCAAACGCAGACATGTCTAGGGCAGAAGGAGGAGTGCCAATCGATACTTTGGCATTGAGTTCCACCTTGTTTATTTCCTAATATCTATGTCTAACTTGAATACATATTTTAAAATATTTTTATATTTTTTGTATAAATGCGCTGGAACAACACCTGTCCAAAATACTATGTAATATACTTTAAGTAAAGACATTTCTGAGGATGCCAATACAAATACTGCTTGAAATACAAACAAAGATACAGTACACTTCCTTTTGACAAAGTCTAATATTGGAACTAACATTTCTAATAATCTAAAATTATAAAATGTTGATATAAGCAGGGTGAAGCATCTGTCACTAATTGGATCAGCAAATGACACAGCTGCAACCCATTTGAGTCCTCCTGGTGGTTTTCCTATTTAAGGCGGGTCCAGTGAGCAGGTCATCGCTGATACATCGCTTCCTATGGGTAATGATCCTCAGCCTCCAGTCTTACACTTGTGATCCTGAAACTATTAACCTTGTGCT
>NW_013953548.1:22207-24379 GCF_001266775.1 Austrofundulus limnaeus
TGTGTCGCTCGCCTCCTCGAACTGTAAGATCTCTTATTATTATTATTATTATATCTCAAGTTCCTCCTTCAGCCAAAGTACTTACCTGGATACTCACCTCCTTCCCTTTCCCTCCGCAGCCTGGATCCCCTGTACATATCCCTACCACCTGTAAATAAAATAACACTTACCTTTTATCTGGTCTCCGTGTCTGTTGTCTGTTAAACCTGCTCATCTTTGACTTATACCTGAAAACCTGATACAGGGTAAAAGAGATCAAGTTAAATGTTAAAGCTGCTGCCAGTGGTACTTTATGATCACCATGGAAACCACACATATGTATCTCTCAGTCCCTGAAGAGCACTCTTGTTAGGACATGCAGAAACACAGCATTCTGAGTGTGCTCAAGACAAAACCATCAAGTCCTAATGTGATAAGAGACACAAATAATACAAAAAGTCTATTTATAAACTGTATTACAAGTGTAAAGTTAGTTTAGACAGCATACATATGCACAAGTTGAACATTCTTGAAAAATCATGAAAAAAAAACTTACACTGTATTTGTGTCCAATACATTAAATTGAAACAAATTTCTGACTATTTGGGCACTTTAATGCTTTATACACACAAGAGTTGAGTAAATTCAAATTCAATTCAAATTCAATTCAAATTCAAAAATACTTTATTGATCCCAGAGGGAAATTTGGTAAATATAGTAATAATAATAAATAAATATAGTCCATTATACCAATACTGTGTGAGTCCATCCTTTTATTTGATTTAAATCTTCCTTAATTTAAATTTTAGTCTGGGCTCACAGGGAAACAGCTACAAGTTTGTGTTCAGTAGCCAGTATTTCACCAGGTAACAAGATAAATATTCCTATAAATCACCTGCTGTAAGCTTGTTTTGCTTCCATAAATCATGACATAAATTTCTTTTCTGGAGGTCTCCATATCTGTCTCTCCCTTTTCTTCATCTGTTTCTCCCACCCACCTCGGTGACTCCACCCTGCAGCAGATAAAAGCTCTGTCCACAAGGTGTGTCTCTCATGGGCACACGCAGGACAGGGTTTCCTGCTGACCGTCAGCCTGCTTGTATTTTCTGCTGGCCTGTCTGCAGTGATTATTCCCTCATAAACGGCCACTCAAAAAGGTAAGCAGATTAGATCCCAATTTTCATCTGATTTAATCTACTGTTTCTACCTTCACAWAAATGTGATTAATAAGATTATTTCAACGCTTGATTTAAATAAGGGACATTTCAATGTTGATGCATTAATTTTAACAAAGAATACATCCTTACTCATGTAAAATAGTGTGATCTGTTGTAATTTTCCCAATTTTACCTTAAACTTATTTTCTGAACATTAAGATCTGAAATTTTAGCTAAGAAGCATTTTATCTCCACGTCATCATCCAGCCAGAATATTTAACTTAGGCAGGAGTTTTTCAAGCTGCTGCATGCACAGAATCTGTGTGAGCTAYGCATCCATTTGAGTGTGTGTGAGAGCTTCTGAAGCATGCAAGTGTGCAGAAAGTTGAAGCCAAACTGGCGAGTGAATGTGATGTGGGCGAGGRCAGCAGTTTGGTGAGAGGAGACAGCAAGTAAACAACATGGCCTAAAGATGCTCTGTCACCTTCTAATATGCTGAAAATTGCTCCTTTTTTCCTTTGGTGCCATCAGTCACAGCTTCCAAAGATCAGGCCTCCTGAACTGATACTTAGGAAGAAAAGCCTGATTTGATACAATTGTGCTCTAACTTCAGATTGATTGTCTACATATGAAACATTATTTGATGGGAAATTGTCCTTGTTGGAGTTTTTTYCCCGGTGGTAATAAATCATACAGATCTGTTACACAGATTATCACAGGTGTTTTTATTTTATTTGGCTGCTGATCATGTGATTGTCTGCTTGTGTGTGCATGTGTCTG
Organism: Austrofundulus limnaeus; assembly: GCF_001266775.1. Taxonomy (NCBI): domain Eukaryota; kingdom Metazoa; phylum Chordata; class Actinopteri; order Cyprinodontiformes; family Rivulidae; genus Austrofundulus; species Austrofundulus limnaeus. The sequence goes on from NW_013953548.1 coordinate 24,124, forward strand.
TTAGCAAAAAATCTGATCAACAATTAGATTAATTTTATTGATACTCTATTAATCATTGGATATTCATCTACAACTTTTTATGTAAGCATGATTAAAAAGGCCACTACAACTTATGAGCATTAGCCAACACCAGAGGTTATTTATTTATTTATTTATTTATTTATTTATTTATTGCCATCACCAGAGTTGTAAAGTAACTAAGTACAAATACTTTGTTACTGTACTTAAATAGAATTTTTGGGTATCTGTACTTTAC
>NW_013953548.1:24810-39247 GCF_001266775.1 Austrofundulus limnaeus
ATTTTTTGCAAAACCTAATAAATGTCATTACAGAAAATCTAACTGCTCATTTTAAATCAATACTTTTACTTTTAATACTTAAGTACAAAAATATCAGATACTTTATTTTACTCAAGTAATATTTCAAAAGAAAACTTTAACTTTTACCAAAGTAATTTTTTGGTAAGAAACTTGTACTTTTACTCAAGTATCACTTTGTGGTATTTTATACATCACTGGCCAACACAAAAGTAACCATAACTCATCCAGTGTACAGATAGTTTAAAATCTTCTGCATTAACGTTTGGGGTCTTAACAGACTGTTAGTAAAATATTTCATGATCCGCTAGATAGATTTTGGTGAAACATTCTGAGAATTGTCATTGGATTCCATTCTACAGTTGATTAACATCTAGTGTCAGCATGATTCAAGATGAAGTATGTAAGATATTTATTTTGCCAGACATAAAAATAGCTGCAACTCAGTGAGTTTTATAGAAACTGAACTAGAATTTTTTTGCGTAAGTATCAGAGTTGTCGTACTCTGAGCACAAACAGATCACAGGATTTTTGTTTAAAACTTTAGTATGCAAAGAAGCAGGACACATGTAATAATTTAAGAAATGCTTGTTTTGTTATATATTAACATTCACTTTTTTCTTTGTTCTGTATTAAATGTGATTGGTTTTGTTATTTGTTTTTGGTCTTTTTTTAGTTCCCTATGTTTCTATTGGGTCATAGTTTAAGACAAATGTGTGGCTGACTGACCTGTGAAAGGTGCTGAAGAGACCTTAAATTTCAGCCAGTTTCCTTCAACAAAAAGTGACCTTTCAACAGAGTGTGTGCTCATACAACAGAGCCCGATTTCTGAATCATTCAGCAACCAGAAGGAATGCACCGGGACAAAGCGGTAAAAGAATGCTGTGAAAACCAAGAATGGTCGTGAAAAAAAGGAGGCAAACACTTGGCTCATTTAGGTGCACAGCTGTGGCAAAGTGTGAGCTGACGTGAGTGTGGAGTTGAGCTCCACTGGTGTGTGTTCAGTGCCTATTTGACTAAGGACATTTGAAAAATTTGGAAATTTTACAAGGTGGGCTTTGTGATTAAAGTTGTGCACAGGGGAGAAAGGAGCTACAAAATGTGTTTTTCTTTTTGCTGAGAAAACACATTGCAAAGGTACTTAAGAAAAGTTGCTAAATAAAATCTGGCAAATGGCTTGCAATGCAGAGACGTCACATGTAATTTGGCTGAATATCTTAAAGGGTAAGTTCAGATTGAAATGGGGTTCTTTGGAGAGGTTATAAATAGTGAATATCTGTTGTAGGTAGCTTTGTGAACTGCTTCAGTTTGGAGAAGTAGAAGTTTAATTGTAATCACTTTGACAAGCTAACATCTTGCTACCAGTTTTTGCTTTTAAATATAAGTTTTAATGTATGCACCTTTATTTAAATTGGCAAATCCCATGGATTTTACGTAAATACCCATTGTCAGTCCATTCAGACTATACACACATTCACAAACCAGTTCTTACACAGGCTGTCTCAATTCAGGGGCTGGGTCCTCATGAGTGAGAATTTGTCGGCTGCATATGTCRCTGCCCCTCGCGGAGGACTGTTCCAATTCAAAGGCTCCACATCATGCGGCCGAGGAATGCGGCCGACAAACTCTCGAAATCCGAGGATGCATCCGTGTATCCTCACTGGCCTAGGATGTCCCAGGATTCAATGCACGAGCAGCAAAATAAACAGAAACAAAGACAGTGGGGTTTTWATTTTTTTAACGAGTCAGTGCAGTTTAGAAATTCACCACGGGCCGAAGAATTTGCTTTTAAAAGTGAGTTTAGCAACTTAGCTGATGAAATTTATGCCGCAATAAGATGTTAAATAAAAGAAAATGCAACTACAAGTTACGAGAATAGTCATAATATTATGAGATTAAAATCATAATATTATGAAAATAAAATTGTAATATTACAAGATTAAAGTCATAATGTTACAAGAAAAAAGTCCTACATGAAAAAGCATGCAGTTATCACTGCATWAAAATGAGGAATGTTGAGCAAGTTGTCAAGTTGTTTTTTTTAGTATTGCTTAAAATAAATAATTAATCTTTTACCACATTAGTATCAAATTATCAGTAGCAGGACTTGGAGATTGTGCAAACGACTATATGATAAACTGAAGCTGTATGCAATGGATGCATTGACAGATTTAGTCGTGACATAGCTAATTTGGATGAAATCATATTAATCTAACAGTGACCCGAGTCATCATGAACCACTTTATAAACACAGACACATGGCTGTACACAGCAGGTGTGAGGAAAATAAGGAGGAAATGAACGAAAAATGGACATGTCATGTGGGATTATGACTTTTTATCCCGTAATTTTACGACTTTATTCTCATGATATTATGACTTTATTTCCACAATAATAATAAAAACAAATCTGTGGCCCAAAATACTCCGTTGTAGATACTGGAGCTAAACTCGAATTATTAGTTTTTATTTATTTCCAGTAAAAAAACGTGTAAATACATGTTTCGACGCATTTTAAGTCTGACATGAAACTGATCACTATGGTAACGGGAGAGCACGTGGTCAAGCAAACTCACGTGAAGCCGACRTCAGGCGAAGGGTAGACCGTCTCATTTCACAKCAGTTTTGAGCWWCCTACCCTACCCACCAGGCCCAGCGAGGACGTGGCCCAGCTAGGCTGGGTCCTCATGAGGACGCAGCCCATGAATTGAGACACAGCCTCATTCTCATGTAAAGGGTTCCACCTCTGGGACATCAGGGGTGGGCTGACTTTGACCCACTCTTGCCAATTCTGTCCATTCAGAAATCACATTTAGGCATCTAGAAGGCATCTCAGCCTCGACTTAAAGTGTTTTTGAAGGTRCCTTCTATTTCTAAAAGTGGTATACCTCTTTGTATCTACAGAGATAATAATTGTTCATACACCTTTCTGCTAACTAAGTTAAAAATGATCCAAACCATTAATTTAAAGAGGAAACCTTTCTTCAATTATTTTTTTCACATTCACACAAGCATTCAGCGTAAGCTATTCATGTGGAAAACCTATTTATCTGTCATGTTTCATCACCACTGAAATTTAATCCGTGTCTTTTTCCTGGCCTGTTAGCAGACAATTATAAAAAATAAACACCACCAACATGTCCTGTGATGTCCTCTATCATCTCTAAGTAGTTGTTTGTAACTGAACCAGCATGTTTCCAGAGGCAAAAAAGCAAGCAAGTGCAAACACAAAGAACATGGAATTGTAAAAAATAAATAAATAAAAAAGCTGACGTTGCAGAACAGTTACAGCTTTGTGTGAGCAGAAATGCAGGAACAAACCTAGACAGTGGGAAAAKTCCATCTGACAGACAGTTTTGCAGATACCGGCTGTGGACCTATGAGGAAGACTTRGGCTCACAAGATGTGTCACATTCATCAGCTGAGATCTGTCGCTGTGYCAAGTCAGGTCAGGTCTGTTTTTGTTAGAAATCTGAAGAAATCTTCCACCCCATTCGTCATCAGTATCTGTCCCCCTCCTCTTGGGTCCACTGATGCTTCATGKGTCATTTTTACCCAAGAACAGCAGGAGGGTTAAATAAATTGCTATGTCCAACACCTGAATTTCCTGTGGGTGAGGGTTTACTCTGCGTTCAGCAACACCTTACAGCAATATCTGAAAAAAATTTCTAAAAATTATCACACATATTGCTTAAAACACATGCTCACGGATGGGAGGTTTCTGGCAGAATAACCCAGGGTGCAGGAAAAATCCAAAGTGTAAAAATTAAGGATTTATTAGAAACAAAGGAGGGCTGCAGTGGCAGCAAAAACTYACAGGAACTCTCARAGGACACCACACTGACTGTGAAAACAGTACAATGATCAGACAAACACTGAGGACGGGGCACAGAATATAAAAGGGAGAACTTAATGAGACAACAAGAAACACCTGGAGAAGACACAAGAGGAATCAGGCAGGGGTGAGGCAGGAGGAACAACAGAGAACATAGGGAAATATAGAAACACTAGAAAACTAAAGCAGAAAAGACAGACTGTGACAATGAACAGCTTTGTGGTAGGATTATTTTTTCAGACTGTCTGGGCCAAGCAGCTTGATATCCAAAGTGACAATTCACAAACTTTCCCACAATTTGTGTCAAATAATTACTGTCATAACCCGTGTGAAATATACCGGCTTGTAACTTTCTGCATTGTTATCACTTACATTTTATGATGCCTACAAATGGTAGCCATTAAATAGAAATTTAAAATTAAAATTAAACAAGCATACTTGTGAATACCTAAACCTAACAAAGAACCTGACCTGGCAAACTAAATGATGGCAAAAGTGAGGAGTAAAATAGAAGCTAGTCCAAAATAAATTTTAGATTAGTTAAAAGTCAAGTTTAATATCAGAAAATACAGTTTTCATGAAATGTTTTTGATGGTTTGTGGAGAAAAGTGCAAGTAGCAGATAAGCAGGCTCAATTCCAAAAACAGTGAATGACAAAATACCAAACAGGAACAAATTGAGTCCAGTCCAGACTTCCAGCTGCAGCAGTGAAGAGCGTCCTGTGCTCCTGCAGCACTGTGTGGCACAGCAGCTGTTCTGCTGTGGACAAGAAGTCACTGCAGGGTGGTGAAGGCTGCTCAGAAGGTTGTGGGGGCCACACTTCCCACCACCATAAACATTTACACCTCCAGATGCAGGAAAAGGGCCACCTGCATTATGAGAGTCTGCACACACTCATCACACCCTGGCCTGGCAGACCTGCAGGAAGAAGGCTGAGGAGCATCAGGTGCAGGACTGCTAGATTGAGGATCATCTTCTACCCTGAATCTGTGAAGACAGTTGAACTTAGATGTAGGGAGATTTAATTACAGAGTAAGAACAGCTGAGATTACTTATGAATAACAGCTGTGTGACTGCACAGCAGAGGGACTAAGAGGGATGGAACAAACTGCTGAATATAGTTAGTACAATCAACCAGAAATGGGCGCAAATAGTTTTTTTTGTTAGTCCAAGTCAAGTCTCAAGTCTTTGGCTCCAAGTCCAAGTCAAGTCCAAGTCTTTGACCAAAAATCCAAGTCAAGTCTCAAGTCTCTTGACCTCAAGTCCAAGTCTCGTTGTATGTATTACTTTTGATCAAAGATAGATAGATAGAAGATTCTAACTATACTACAGCAAAGTTTCTATAATACTATATTTTAATCAAATATTAAAACTGTATTATGTTTTAATAATACTATTAAAACATAATAATGTTTAAAGATACAGATAAGGTTAATGTTGAAATAACAACAATATAGAGTATTGTTAAATATGTTTTGCACTTGTAGTCTTACAAAAGCATAATGTAATTTTATCTTTTCATTGACAAAGAACAAATCCAACAAATCTGCTGCCGATTTTACAATAAAATACCAGAAAAAATATTTTTAAATGCATAAAAGCTATCAGCGAAGATGATGAACCAGAATCCTTAAAGTAAAAGGGCTGCACAAGTCATCACAAAAACAAATTTTGGATTTGGACACCACACGCTTTGCATTTTGCCAGTCTCTTGTTGAATGCGTTGAATAAAGTTGCATCAACATTGGACGGCGCTGGCCCCTCCTGTGCTCAGGCAAGGAGGAGCAGAGCAGAGCATGGATGTGCATTGAGGGAGTGATAATCGTGAGCCGGGCAGTGAAAAGACTTGCATTGTTCGCAAGTCTCAAATCACAAGTCCAAGTCAAGTCTCAAGTCTTTAGGGTCCAAGTCCAAGTCAAGTCTCAAGTCTTTAGGGTCCTAGTCCAAGTCAAGTCTCAAGTCTTTAGGGTCCAAGTCCAAGTCAAGTCTAAGTCAGTAGGAACTTAAGTGCGAGTCAAGTCTAAGCATGAGTCATGTGACCCCATCACTGCAATCAACATCTTTGTTTTCATTATGATTCAAAGCAGCATTTTTCAGCCTGTTTCTTTTCTTTCTTTTTTATATAATAACTTGAGAATTGCAAGCATATGTTTGTACTGGAGTCTGAAAGTGGCTCTCTCCTTTACACGAGACTCCAGGGAGTAAACACTCATGTAAAACAATGTACTGGAGAGAAACCCATAACTGCTGTCATCACGACAGCAAAGTTTCAGGGTCAACATGACAAGAAATAAAACTTAAGGGACCAACTAAGCTGCAGCTGCAAATTTTGTTTGAATTTTAAAAAACTGAAAAACATTCACATATATCTATACCAAAATTGTAAATATGCAGCTGTTTTTTACAGATAGTTCCTCACCATTTATGCAAACTGGCAGATGGGAATACTGCAGAAGTGAAAATTATGAATTATATTTAAATGTCTAACAAGTGCATGACTAATATTTTTTCCTCAAACTCAACTTTTTTGTAATCAAAGTTTCTTTATATCTCCAGGCTTTCTGTTGGTATTATAAAGTTCTTCTTACCTGACCATTGGTCAGGTATGATCAGTGACCATGACAAAATATTGTGGAATAAAATAGCAGAAAACTAGTTGTCAGGCCTAAAGAAGGAATATATGCAGCAGATGCACAATATTTGAAAGTAAAAAAAGGTCTGTTTTTTTATTCAAACAAAATATCAAATATAAACCTGATGAAAATGTATATTAGAGTTGGTCATGTGATATGACAAGTTTTCAAGTAATTGCTTTTGGGTGTCTTCTTGTTTGTGCTAAAACACTATCATATCTGTCAAACTGTGATATTGTGGGTAATTTTCACAAGTTGCTGGTAAGATATCTAAAGACTCAATTTAAAATACATCTTTTGCTCTTTTTTTTCAACACAACACTGGTTCATTTTTTGTGTTTAGGAGTCTTGATGCTCGAATGATTCACAAACAGAGATGTCAAACTTATTCACTTTTATTATTCAAGCAAAAATATAAATACTAGGGTTTAAAATATGTTTTTAGAAGTATAAGTATCAACTCAAGCTGTTTATTCAAGTAAAAGTATAAAAGTATTGCTTTTAAAATTACTTAAAGTATAAAAGTAATGCAAATGAGAAAAACAATCCCATCAAGGTTCATTCCACAGGGGTGGACAACCCCACCTCCCTTCAAAAATATTCTTCTAAAATCATAATGATGTATTGTAATATTGAAATGTTGACCAGATCATCATTGTAAATTAAAATTAATTTTCACTTGACTTACATGTTAAAATAAACATTTATTTAATGATGAAAATGTTGGGATGCACTCCTAACCTTGCAGGGGCCGCCCCCTTGGGTTGGGGTTGCAGAAAGCACAGGGGAGCCCATGTCCTTGTTTGCTCATTGTTGTGAAAATATACAAATTTATTGTTTGGTATGTAAAAATCATCAAAGCAAGTCCATTTGAATAATTCAAATTGTTTAAATCAGAGTAAAAATTTGCTGAGAAATAACTCCAATAAAGTATAAATAGCCAAAATTTCTACTTAAGTAAGGTTTGTTCACAAATCAGGATTAAGTGACTTTAACAAACAAACAAAATCATTCCTCTGAAAATGGTCAAGTATTGGACTTTCAGTTTTAAGTTCAAAGAAAAACCTGAAAGACCTTCAGATAGCCTGAATAATTGTTGATTAGAAGCACTTTAAACAATTACAAGAACTTCTGGATTCCTGAAATTAAAATTTAAAATAATTAGGACTTGGGCGGCATTAAGACTTTTGCACAGTTCTGTATATGATTCAAAGGTGTCCGGAACTATTTGATTATCAGTTAAAACAACAACATGCAGACTATTTCCTTTTTCACTACTGAACATAACCGAAGTGTTTATCTTTCCCCTTAGTACATACTTGCTTTATTAATCCTTAGAAGCACCTCTTCCATCTTAGATATTCTGTTTCATTTTTAGCAAATCAGTTTTAAATTTGTTTTTCTAATTTAATTGCTAAACTTTATCCTGAATCTTTCCTTAGTTGGAACAAGCCCCCCTCCCCCATCCCCCTGACCTTTTCTCAAGCTTTTGCTGATTTTAACATGGCTGTGCCACTGTCTCCCCCAGCAAAAGCCGACGTTTGAAGGAAGTCCACCTTGTTCTGATGCCGACAAAGGCCAGACATACCGTAGAGTAAAGAGGAATTGTTGGATTTTGCAACATGAATTCAAACATGGTTTTGTCTGAAGTTGTTTTTATAAACCTAATCAACTGCATGGAGCTCTGGAGATGTGGAATGAAGGTGGAGAGGAGTAAAGATTGAGGCTTTGTTCAGATTTTAAATTGCTTAGTTGGATATTAAGCTTGACAGGGCTAACTTTAATGTAATATGATTTAACTACATGCAGAAAAATACAAAAAAGGGAATAATGTATCTGGGAAGCAATGATAGAAATGGCCATATAAAGAAAGATGAGCCTTAAAAAAACCATTGTTCTTAAAAATGATTGATGCAGTGTATTAAAAAATCCCAGTGGGTACAATTGACAGATACTTGGAGTACAACAGACATAGCAAATTTAGTCAAATTTAGAGGCGTGATGATCCGGAGACATTTGTCAGGTTTAAATATTCACACACACACTTATGTAACTTGTAGGGAAAAAATCGTTCAAAATTATTCAAGCTTTAGAAAAAACGTTATATGATTACCTATCAAACAAAATGCATGTATAGTATTAGCAATGTAGTGTAATATGGACTACATAATATTGCAAAGGCTGTTAGTATTACCCACATCCCATTTATTCAAGCCTAGAAGGCTATAAATCAACACAACAGTAATGTGTCTTAAGTAACACACACTGATACAAAACTATTGTGCACTGATCCTTTTATCACAATCATTGTATTACTTTTATAGCAAAATGTGCATGTTAGAATCCAATTTCAGCTCAAAGTGATTTGTAGAAAGTTGTTTGAAATAAAAAAGTTTAAGCTTTTACTTTTTATTTCAATTTCATTTTTTCCCTAAAACTTGGCCTACAAAAATTTACATGAGAATCATTTAGACGTCGATGTTCTAATTTCTGTTTTCTTAACGTTGCATACTCATCTTACCAAGCTACGTCTCCAACCAACATGAGAAGGAATTGAATTTATAATGTAAGATGTACAATGAAGTACATGTATATTTTAAGCACATTAAAGCTCTGAAAGATTAGTGCATACAGTATGTGCGGTCACTTTAGTTTTGTAGTTTTATGGATAACCACCAAAGGAACACAAAGTGATTTCTAATTCACTGCTTTCCAAAATAAAATTGTCAGTAACATTGAAATTATATTGAATGTAATGTTTGATTAAAAAGAAACACTGTTAAACAAGAAGTGAATACAGATGGAAAATTGTCAAATGTTTTGTCTTTTTGTTTCTACACAGGTTGTGGTCATGCCTCCCCTCTCCATCCTCCTCATTACTGCTCTGATGCAGCTTGTAGTTTTTCCTCATATGAGTGGTGGAGCATTCTATGGGCACAACCAACACTCTCAGCCATTCCAGCAAATCCAGCACCTTCAACATATGGGCATGGGCAAAGGAGGTTTTCCTCAGCAACAATACCTTGGCAAAGAAGTGCCTTATATACAGTATCCACACTACAGAAAAGAAATCCCCCAGATCTCCCAGATCCCCGTACTCAAAGGAAAAGAAAAAGCTCGAAAAGGGATAAGCTATTTTGGTGGTCAAGACAAAGGTTAGAAATTTGTGCTTTTGTCTGAATTAAACCATCTATCTTTAAGAAACCCATGTGGCAATTTTATTTTTAACTGCTTTACACCACTTAGCCATAGAATTGTAACCACTGAAATGTAAAGATATATGTGACCCATCACATCAAAATGAGGATTAAGTCAAATTTGATCAAAATGACCTAATCATATTTTCAGATTCCTGGCTTTAAAAGCTACATTTTGATACTTAGATCATCCTGATATCATTAGTAGATCCAGAGATATTATTTAAGTTGTCTTGTTGGTTACAATAATACATAAATATTTGGTCTAAATCCTAATTTTATGTAATTTTAATGGGATTTTTTTATGTCATTTGAAAACAGAAACCTCAAAAAATATTTGAGCATTGAGATCTCCCAGCAACAAAAGCTTTGCTCAAAGGGAAAATCTCAACATTTTAAGGCATTTTTCCTCAAAAGCGGGTTTTTGGTTGCTAATGGTAAATGGACTGAACTTATAGAGCACTTTATCAAGTTCCTCTGGACCCCAAAGCGCTTCACACTAACAGACATTCACCCATTCACACTCACATTCACACACTGATGGTGGAAAATTACATTGTAGCCACAGCTGCCCTGGGGCACACTGACAGAGGTGGGACTGCCATGCACCGGAGCCACCAGACCCTCTGACCACCATCAGTAGGCAAGGTGGGTGAAGCGTCTTGCTAACCACTCCGCCACAGCTGCCCCTAATGCTCAAAAAAGTGCTTCAAAAAATTTTTTAAGATAATATTTCAGACAGTTCATTGAAATGATATATTGATAACACATTTCTTTGTTAAATTTTGACAAAATGTAATTTTTTGCAAGCATTTTAATCAAAACACTATATCTGCCTATTTCAGACATAATCCTTGTTTTTATGTGATGGGTCACATATTTTCCCAACCAAACTTTCTATATAATAACATTTAGATATACTGTATGTTCATACTTGTCACCAGGTTGATAGCAGGTTAGTAAGTTAGTGGTCCTTATGTTCTGGCTGATCTGCACATGCATTACAAATGCCAGTTCATTCTGTAAACACAGATGTTTATCAACAAGTTTGTGCATACTTCTTTTCTGAAATAACTTTTTTTCTCACTTCCAACAGGTTTGACAATCCCTAGTGCAGTTGAGGGAATCCCTCAAGGAGAACCAGGCCCAATAGGACCACCTGGACCGGAGGGTCCTCCAGGACTTCCTGGACCACCAGGAATCGGACCACCAGGTCCTGTGGGCCAACCTGGACCTCAAGGTCCACCAGGAACACCTGGAGTGGGGAACCTTGGTTTGCCAGGATTGCCAGGAAAGCAAGGAGAAAAAGGTGAGCGTGGACCACAGGGCAAAATGGGTCCAAGGGGAGAGGAAGGGCCAGCTGGACAGCCAGGGTCTCAGGGTCCTCCAGGGCCTCCTGGGCTTCCAGGTATGGGTAAACCTGGGCTTCAGGGATTACCTGGCCAACCAGGGCCCAAAGGAGAGATAGGTCACAAGGGCTTGCCAGGACTTCCAGGATTACCAGGACCCAAAGGAGACAAAGGGATGGGACTACCTGGACAACCTGGTCACAAAGGGCTTCCAGGGCCTCAAGGACCGGCTGGTCCCAGAGGGTTGCCTGGTTTTGGGAAACCAGGACTGAATGGGTCACCGGGTCCACAAGGACTGCCAGGTCATAAAGGACATCCTGGTGAGCCAGGGCCCCCAGGCCCTACAGGGGAAGGAGGACAGCGTGGCCCACCAGGTCTACCTGGTCAAGGAAGGCCAGGTCAAAATGGCCTGCCAGGACAGCCAGGGACATCGGGTGAGAAAGGTCATCTAGGACCCCCGGGTTTGCCAGGAAAACCAGGTCTACCTGGATTTGGTAAAACAGGACTTCCAGGACCAAAGGGTGAGAAAGGCATGGGTGGACCCTCTGGATCTCCAGGACCTAAAGGAGACAAAGGTCATGATGGACTACCAGGTATTCTCGGACCTCCTGGACCAACTGGTCCACCAGGTCGTCCAGGTGTCATGGGACCCCCAGGAAGTATAGGCGCTCCTGGTCCTAAAGGAGACTGTGGCGATGAGGGACCTAAAGGACTTGATGGATCCAAGGGTGACCTTGGTATTCCAGGACTTCCTGGTAAAATTGGTTTGCCTGGAGATCATGGAGAGCCAGGACCAAGAGGTCCACCAGGAATGAGTGGTCCCAAAGGAGCTGATGGGCATAGAGGTTTACCTGGTATGCCTGGACCCTCAGGAGCTCCTGGTACAAAAGGAGAAGGGGGGCTACCTGGTGAAATGGGGCCTCAAGGTCCTAGAGGAATCCCAGGCCTGGATGGTGCAGCTGGACCAATTGGGCTTACTGGTTCTCCAGGTCCTAAAGGGGAAAATGGTCTTCCTGGTCCACCAGGAAATGCAGATATTGGAAGTCCAGGCCTACCTGGTCCCATCGGACCCCCAGGAAGAGAAGGCCCATCTGGACCACCTGGACAGCCAGGTCAGCCTGGCCCTCCTGGTCCACCTGGAGAACCCGGTCTTTCTCCAGACATGTCTGGAGTGCTCTCTCAGATGGCCCCAGGACTGGATGGTGTTAAAGCTGAAAGTTATGGTAAGAAGAGCATATATGATGGACATGGTGCAGAAGTGTTGGGTCTCGGTGGGCTGGAAATGCCAGCCTTTACAGCCACAGCGACAACGCCGTTTCCACCTGTGGGCTCGCCCGTGGTGTTCGATAAGCTTTTGTACAATGGTCGCCAAAACTACAATCCCCAGACAGGAATTTTCACATGTGAGGTGCCTGGCATTTATTACTTTGCCTACCACATTCACTGCAAAGGATCTAATGTGTGGGCGGCTTTAATGAGAAACAACGAGCCAGTGATATACACGTATGATGAATACAAAAAGGGATTCTTAGATCAAGCATCAGGAAGTGCAGTGCTACCTCTACAACCCGGGGACACAGTTTATATTCAAATGCCCTCAGATCAGGCCTCAGGACTTTATGCTGGGCAGTATGTCCATTCATCTTTTTCAGGTTTTTTGCTATATCCAATGTAAACGATATAACAAGTCTCATTGAGGAGAATTGATGGAAGTTTATTTTATCTCAAACTGAACACTTTGAATGAAAACTTGATCTCATCAGCACAGATCAGACAATATTATTTGTACTGCAACATTTTGTAGCCATTTCAAATTGGTGATTTGTGTTTCTTTTTTACTGCTTGAAAAAAAACTTATTGTTGTACAAACAGACATCCAGGTAACACTGTTTTGACATGCAGAAAATGTATAGGGAATGTTTGGAAGTGCAATTAACACGCTAATAGTTTTTGCAGTTCATGAAAAAAAAAACAGACTGATTTATATTAATTATTTGCAATTTTGTCCATTTCGATCCCTGCACAACTTAAAAATAGCAGCTAGCCCATGCATCAAGTTATAAAACAGAGGTAATGTTTTATTTGGAAAGAAAAAAATTGAATGCATATATTTTATTTCACTGCTGCAAAAATTAACCATCTGTTTAAATATACTAGATTATAGTCTGAATCTTATTGAATTATGTGAAATAATCTGCCAATACAGCAAGACAGTTGCACTTTGTAAGACTTTTTGAAATAAGAAAACTTTTAGGCTAATAAAATTAATAATCTAACACATTCTGCTCTTGCTTAGTATATCAGTTTCAAACAAGATCAAAAATACTTTTTGGCTGGATATAAGATTGTAAGACATGGTTAGATGGACAATTTTTGCAGTATTTAGTAAAATTGCCTCTTCAGAAAGACAATGAAGCTTTGATCACATCAGTTTGTGCATATTTTGTTTTACAGTTATTTATCTTGCAAATGAGTGAGTTTTTTTTAAAGATTATGCCAGTGACCGATTTTTTTTTAGCAAAACACATTGACTATAGGTACACAAACCTTATGACTTTGAGGTACATAAACAAAATTAAAAGTTTCAAATTCAAAATATCTAATAAGAAATTGTATATTTTAGGAAAACTACGGACTTCTGGGGGACTGTTTGTTTATGTTCTTGTGAAGAATCACATGGATGGTAAATATGTAACCTGTGCAGGTTTATTGTTGACTGACTGCTTTCAATAATTTTCAACTAAATGTTGTTGTGTTTTAATGTGTATTGATGGTTTTGTTTTCTGTAAAGAACACATTTTTGTAAAAATACATTAATAATTACATTTAAAGTGTTTCAGGCTAAATGCAGCATTGCCCTGAACTGTGAAAACCACTTAATGGACTATAATTCACATTTTAGACAAAAGTGACATGTCAATCAAGTCCTTTGTATTTGAATATTTTCATTTCTTGCGAACCAAAATGAGTTGGTTCAAAAAAAAATAAGATGACTTGTTTTCATCTTTTGTATTTTTTGTTTAATTTGAAATAGGAACATTTTGTCAAATTATTAGCATATCATGCTCAATCCATTTAACTTGTAAAAGAATGGATTGTGACATATTCACAGAAGAGTAAAGATGGTGCTAAATTGTAGCTGTAATTGAGTTATTGAAGTCTTATTAATTCAAATTTGTGATTGTCTGGTTTTTTTCTTTTTGTAATAAAATTTGTTTATTTAAACAATAAATGGCTTGGACTGTTTCTTGGAAATTTAAATGCCTTCAAATTTTGTTGGAAATTTGTATTTTACTTTTGCAGGATAACGTTTTGACAAGTAAGACTGATACTTATTAATTCATTTGCAAAGTCATGAAAGAAAGTATTTTTCAAACACTTTTACAAATTTAATTGTGTTTAAATA
>NW_013953548.1:39292-44506 GCF_001266775.1 Austrofundulus limnaeus
TAACCACTGAAATGTAAAGATATATGTGACCCATCACATCAAAATGAGGATTAAGTCAAATTTGATCAAAATGACCTAATCATATTTACTGTGTAAAGCAGTTCAAGAAAAATAAGCTATGTTGTCATGGTGAACTCTAGAATTTAATTTCATCTGGCACATGTAGATTTGTCTAAAAATAAAACAGATTTTTATTTAATTTAGTGTTAACACTTTTTATTTCAGTGTGGCGTGTTATAATTTCTAATCATTTTTTAATAAAAGCATTATTTCTGTAGTTAACTAAACAGGTTGAAATTATTTGCAAACAATAAGACTGAAAGAGGCTAAATGTGAAAATGATGTCATGTTGAAATACTTTATTATTGTTTCTAACTTGAGATGAAAAAAATCTAAATTTCTTTGCATTTATTTATTTATTCATTTACTTACTTAATCTAGTAGAGTGTCATGACAGATTCCCACAACATAACTTAAAAACCTAAATCACAAAAACTTCATTGATGCTTAAACTAAGCTGGACACAGCGTTTTGCCTGAGAGCGGATGCTGATGCTGCGGTCAGAGTGCGCATGCGCCGAATTTTCCACACTGTTCTCTTGTCGCATCTTCTCTGTAAGCAATAAGTTCATTTCTAAACGACGAGTGCCTCCAGGATTCAAGAAATAGGCTGCGGTAAGCTTAATTACCCGACGTGTTTGTTTTTAATGTCGTTACGGACGTGGGAACGGCTCAAATACAGAATAAAAAGACGTAAAATGTTCAATAAAAATGCTTCATGAATCAAGCTAGACGTTAGCGGCTAATCGCTAACTTGCTTCCAGATGTGGTACAGTTAATCATGCATTATGCTTTTACTAAATGTCTCTTGTTTTTAGGCAATTGTGTAAAAATATAGTCATAAGCATGAAACTGCAGTTATGTGATCAGAACCTGGGCAGGGAATTATTTGATGATTTACAGAGCTAAAGCTTTAATTGTATTGCCTGTGTGCTAAAGGTTTTTCTCAACATGACATCTCGTGTTGGACCCAGAGCAAGCAGTCCTAATAGAAGTGACTTTAAACCCAGAGAGAGGGTGGTCCCCCATTACCAGATGAGGCAAGCACTTTTCTTTAAGCGATATTAACTATTACTTGTATTTCTTTTTAAATAACAGTCTAAGTCTGTTGCTTTTTTATTTACAGTGCTTCTCTGAAGTCTGAGGTACAAAAACTAAACTTGGTCCACCTTCTGATCTGGCTGCTTGTAGCTGCACAAGTGACCGTCAGCCACTTCAACCTGGTATCCCATGATACAGTGTCCATACCATACCAATGGGAGTACCCCTACCTCCTCAGCATCCTCCCTCTGCTCTGCAGCAGCCTGTCTCTCCCAAAAAACAACATCAGCTACTTGGTCATATCCATGTTAAGTGCTGGGCTGTTCTCTGTCACGCCTCTTATTTATGGCGGTATGGAGATGTTTCCTGTTGCACAGCAGCTGTACCGCCACGGAAAAGCCTACCGCTTCATTTTTGGTTTTTCTGCAGTGACCGTCATGTACCTGGTCATGGTGGTTGCTATTCAAGTACATGCCTGGCAGTTATATTACATGAAAAAACTGCTAGACTCGTGGTTCGACACAACTCAGGAAAAGAAGAAGAAGTAGCTTCACATTTGTGACTGGATTTTTTTTTTATTCTTAGATGAGCTATATTTCTTTATCACAATCTGTTGTATCTTATCCTCAACAAATCATAAAAAGATGTTTGAGTTCAGTCTTCTCCAACAACGAGTTATTTTTATCTTTTGTTCAACATTATTTATTCAAGGTCACACAGTCAAAAGTAACTAATTTTAACGCACTGATGGTCACATTTAAAAAAATGTTTATAAAAGGAATGATTCCGTCTGCCTGAATGTTTTGTATGGATGACATGATCTGAGTATTAATAAAATGTGTTTCAATTAATTATTTTGTTGCTTGTGTTTATTATTATTTAGGCTTTATAAATAATTAACAAAAATACAAATGTATTAATTATTATGTTTTTAATTAAATAGGAAACCTACAGTACGTGTGACTTAAATATCAGTAAATAGTTTTCAGTATAAAGTGCTATAATTTCATTATACTTAAAAAGTAACAACGGTAGGCTTAGTAACCAATTTAAATGTAATTTTTTATTTAATTATAAAAAATGTTTTGTACATTCTTCTTTATTACGTATATATTGACCTTAACAGTAAGTGGATCCAATCCTAATGTTTTATAATCTCTATTTAACATAGTAAAAATTAATAATAAAATTATTTTGTATCTTTTATTACATAACTGAGAACAAGAATACAGGTGATTTGACCAAGCCCTGTTTTTAAAGAGAAACGCTTTGCGTCATTCTGCGGCTGCGCAGATAGATTGCCACGTACTGGTTGACGTTGACAGTCTGTAGGACACTTCCTGATGCTGCTCCCCGGGTCTAGCTAGGCTAGCTAAAGATTTGGATTCTCACCCTTTAAGACCCGTTAAACACAAAGTGATTAAGTCGTCTGATTCAGGTAAATTATTTTACTGGGTTCGGGGTTTAGTTGTTGTAATATAGCTTAGTTGTTAGCGTCAATGTGTAAGCTGGCAAACAATGTCGTTATCTGCAGTTGGCTAATGTTAGCATTGAGCTAACGATACTTCAGCATTTACATAAGTGTTGGGACACATTGTGGAAAGTTAAAACACGAAAGCCTTAAAGATTGTAGCTCGACACATGTTTATCCAACAGTGTACTTTATCTGTGCTTTGATATTTCGTTAAAAAATGTTGCCTCTCAGGAGACCACTGTTTGCTGACCCATTTGAAGTCAAAAGAAGCAGGCTATTTTCCTCCCAATATATTTAAACTATGAAGTGAAAGAAGAAGGCTATGTCATCGTGTTTTGTTCATCTTGTGTGGTTATACATTGTGACTAATTTCATGTCAGTGGTGAACATGGCCTGCATAACTGCAGCTGTCATTGCCATTTTTTGCTACAAATTAGTTAAAACAGCCACGTAGTTTGTTTACATTTCAGTCGTGTATATCCAGTCGTGTTGATAATCTTTTACTTCTCCCCTCAACCGTGAAATCAGTTTCTCCTTGTCGCCGTTCAATATAACAGTGTGCTAAATGTTAGCCACTACACAATCCTTAGCATCTAGCTAATTACTCATCTGGCCAGCGCTGTAGCATTTCTGGAATTCAATTCACTGCAGGATTTAGTTCAGCTCACTACATCAGCTGATAACTAACAGGCAGAAAATAAGGGACACATTACTAAAGCACAAACAGTGAAGTCTTATTTAAAATAATGTGCCATTGTTTCGGTTCAAATATATTAAAGACTTTGCCATTTCTAAAATATTTCTAATTGGCACGTTTTGTGACAGCGTTGATAATAGCGAGTTGTGTAGTGGATGCATTTCCATAGCTCTGATAATTTTACTTTTTTTTTTTTTTTTTTTAGTTTTTGACTGTTACTTTAAGTTTAATTTAACTCCTCACCTTGGATGGTTAAGTTCATGTTTGAAGTTGGGCATCAAATCAAAGCATAACCACAGAGATGCTAGTTTGCGTCTACATGATTTGAATGAATATCAATTAATAAAATTCAACCAGTTAAATTCCTTAGAACTTTTTTAATAGTTTGTATCAGAAGAATTAGTGAAACAACATGTAAATTGTTTTGCTTTTGCTGTTTATGTGTAAATGAAAGATAAAAATTCTATGTAATATGTGATAGTGATTGATTTAGGCCAAAGGTTTCTCTTATCAAACAGATTTTAATCTAAAGTCAGTAAACAGATTTGTAGTAATCAGCGTTTGCCACTTCACTGGGTGATATTTGACCCTTAGACTATAGTTCAGTGGAACAGCCTGATTTTTTTCTTTTTAATTGTGGGAGAAGCTTTGAGCAGATGAGAAAGGTCCTTAACTTTGTAATGTGGATTTACGAAGCAGCAGACTTTAGTTACCATACAGTGAAAACAACCATTCCAGTACAATTGCTCTGTCCTTTTTAAAAGTGATTTATTTTAATCATACTTCTTATAGCAGCCAACTTTCTGAACTGGTAAACTACTTACAGCTCATAGATGCTGCGTCATGCTCCATCTTCAGTCTGACTACATTTATGAAGTGAATTTTTAGTTTAAAAAATGGGTTATTTGATCATTCTCTCAAACAGTACTGCCTTAACTGCTTAAAGAAAAAGTCCCATTACCATGCATATATTTGGTTTATATTTCTGTTACATTTTAAATAGAAAGCTGTTTACAAACTACAAAAAGCATCTTTTTAGTCATTTTTAAAACTGCCTCCTCTTGTTCTCATTTCAAGTGGTGGGAGCCTTAGAGGTCAGAGGGCAACATGAACGGCCAGCTGGACCTGAGTGGGAAGCTGATCATCAAAGCCCAGTTGGGCGACGACATTAGACGCATTCCTATCCATAATGAAGACATTACGTATGATGAGCTGGTGCTGATGATGCAGCGTGTTTTCCGGGGCAAGCTACAGAGCAACGATGAGGTCACCATCAAATACAAGGATGAAGGTGAATTATGACAGTTTGTATGCTCTTATTTTTTTTTTCTGATTGTCCTTATTGGTACCACAAATGTGAAATGCTTAATTTGATTTCAACAGATTTTCTTTGGAAGTTTTGACATAATGCAAAGTCAAATTGACTTTTATTTTTTTTCCCTCAGATGATGATCTCATCACTATTTTTGACAGTTCTGATCTTTCTTTTGCAATCCAGTGCAGTAGAATACTCAAACTGACATTATTTGGTAAGCCATTTCATTTTCTTCTCATGAGTCTTTCAAATACAATACATTTACTGCAAGAGATCAGGGCCCATATTTATCAAACTTCTTAGAATTCCTCTTAAGAATGCTGCTAAGAGTGGACTTAAGTGTAAAAAAAATCTTAGTTAAAAGCTGAGAGTAAAAGTCAGTTATCAAGCCTCTCAGTCTTACTTTAAGCGAAGTGTAGGAGTAATTCTTAAAGAGTAACTTACCCCAAAATTAACTTTTTTCAGCTGATAAACTGTCTAGAATGTGTCTAAAATGTTATATAGTACTGTTTCTGTGCTAATGTTGATGTTTTTATGCGTATTTGTTCAAATCTGTAATATTTGGTCAAAAAATGTGTTTTTGCTGCTCATATGGGTAGAGCAGTGGTACTGCAGGCTAATTTGCATA
>NW_013953548.1:48816-50655 GCF_001266775.1 Austrofundulus limnaeus
CGATTAGTCGACTAATCGAATAAATAATTGGTGATTAATCGATTATTAAAATAATCGTTTGTGGCAGCCCTATTAGGGATGCAAGTTATTGATTAATAAATTAATCTGAAGTTGATTTATATTAGATTGACTAACAGTTAATTAATAAGAAGCCATTTTCTTAAAAAACAGAGTTTTCTATTGAATCAAGAGGGTCTTTTCATAACATGGATTTTTTTTTATAATCTGAATTAATTAATCCGAAGTTGATTTATCTTATAGATTGACTAACAGTTAATTAATAAGCAGCCATTTTCCTAAAAAACCAGAGTTTTCTATTGAATCAAGAGGGTCTTTTCATAAAATGAGGGATTTTTTAAAATAATATGCTAAATAAAAATGAAGCACATCATAAATATTTTCACAATCAATTTTGCCAGGTATATTAAACACTGACTGGAATGAAAACAAATGTGGATTTCTCATGCATTAATAAACTTGGTTATAGATAAAACATAAAACGGAAATTTAATAGGTTGCTCAATGAGGAAAACAGATAAAATAAATAAAATATGATTTTTAGATGTAAAACTATTATTAATGTATTATTGTTATTATTAGAATTTATTTGCGTTTAGAATTTATGATTTTAATTATTTACGTTTTGCTTCCTTCTGGTTCTGTCTGACTGAATGACCCGGTTCTGAAGCAGACCCCCCATCCCTCCCCTACTGAGTCAGTCCAGGAGTTCTGCTGCGTCTTTTTTTTTTTCCTTCGTCCTAAACCTTTTTACTGTTTATCAAAAACTTGGAGCCTCGGTCAGAAAAAAAGACAAGGGTTTTATATTTCTGGTCCGAGAGGAGGAAAGAAATGGTGGACTGAGGTCGACTGAGGTACGTTTATTTTATTTTTTTCGCCACGGGACGTGTTTCCTCCTCGCGACGCGGGGCACATAAAATCAGACGTCTTTTAAAAAAAATACATTGTGGCAAATACTTTTTTATCATGTCTTCAGATCTACTTGGCCTAACAACACTTTAAAAACTGGTTTAAAGTTCGAAGTCTCTGCTTTTCACTTGAGAGTCTCAGAGAGGGCGGACCTACAGGTAGTTTTTTCTTTCCTCCCAAACTTTATTTAGCTCAGCCAGCATTGACAATGCTCTGCGGGTGACGTAAACGGCTCCGCAACATGGCGAGGGACGCTTAAAATTCGGGATACAACGAATCGATAATGAAACTCGTTGCCAACGCTTTTAATTATCGATTTTTATCGATTTTATCGATTCGTTGTTGCAGCCCTAGTTGAAACTGTCTTCAAAGACTTGTCTTTCAAAATAAAGTCCATGTGTAGCATGTGTGTACACAAATGCTTCATGCTACATGTTTCCATCTGCTTCCCAAACAGAATGATACATTCTGACAGCATTTGTGTAGAAATAAATCCATATATTTATTAAAATGGCTGCAATTTTGACATTATTCCGACAAATTATCTCGCCTAAAATTGTCTTATTTTGAAAATACGGATGTTGTGCTAGTTTCTTTTCCTGTTGGTGCAATGTAATCTTTAAAAATTGACTCCGGCGCAGCTTTGGCCTCCGGCAAAAATAGGCTCTGTTTTAATTTTGCCAGATCGCTGTCCGCTCACTGCCACCATGCGCAGCCAGTGTAAACACTCTCATTCATTATAATGGGTGCGTATTTGCTGCGGAGGACGGACTGGAGCGGAGCCAGAACGCATGTAGTGTAAATTAGCGGTTAGGCAGCCATGCTGAGGAGCAAAACGACAGGTGGGGACCAGAAATGCCTTTGTGGACCAGAAATGCCTCTGGGATGTGTCTTTAGGCCGAGCTTCCTCAT
>NW_013953548.1:51535-52908 GCF_001266775.1 Austrofundulus limnaeus
CTGGGCCTCCCTTCTGAAGCTGCTGCCCCCGCGACCCGACCCCGGATAGGCGGAAGAAAATGGATGGATGGATGGATGGATTATGCACAGTTTTATTTATTTTTTTACTTTTCTTTCTTTTGTATTTCTGATTAAAACTGTTTTCCACCTTCTAACTGAGAAAAACACTCAGGTGAGGAGGAGGACAGCTGTGTTCCCTGTGTGATCTCTGTCTTCAGTCCATCCCAGACCACTAGTGGCAACTCTACCACTTAAGAGTCCTCTGGAGCGGTCTTAACTTTTCTTGAGAGTAAGAGTGATTCTTAGACTTAAGAATTTTGATAACTGGTACTTACACTTAAGTCTGAGAGTAGGAACAAATCTAAGAATTTTTCAGCTATTAAGTCTAAAAATCCACTCTAAGAAGTTTGATAAATACAGTCCCAGATCTTTCTGTCTGCTGTTGTGTCAAATAGTCACCGGAGGGCAGTCCAACTTATGCTAACACAACAAACCTGAGCTCTGGATTAAACTAATGAAGCTGCCCGCACTCCCATCTGACAAATTTTGAATATTTCATTGTGCTGCTAAGTAGTGGTTGAGCAAACAAATAACAGGTCATTTATGCATATTTTCATGAAGGGTTGGCTTTGTGCCAGTTTGCTCAATACAGGTGAATAACCAGATTAGCTTAGTCTTCACCCTGTTGTGTTACTCAGTTTACATTTATTATTCCTCATTAATTAGAAAATTAACATTATTTGTCAGATCATTTTGATCTCTGGTTGAAAAAAATCTTATGTAATAGATGAGACTTTTTATAAACAGAGGCCAAAATAGAATATTTTTTTATCAAAAAACTCTTACAATTTTTTGCATTCAAGGACTTTTTTTTCTGCTGCTGCTAACATATTTTTTTCGGTAAAACAATGACCACATTGGAGTTGCGGAATTCAGTTTTTTTTATGTAATTTTAGTTTCTTATTCAATTTATGCAGAAAAATGTGGGTTAAAAGTAGTTAAACTTGCACAATTTGTTGTGTCACTTATGCACAGAATTATTAGTGTTTCACATAATTTCACCTTATCTTGCAAATGTAAAACTTTATATAATGGGAAATTTGCTTACACATCACCAAGATTATTTTATTGATCCAACATGTGACTTAAAAATTGTCATTTTGACTCCCCTATCCATTACATCACCTTAACGTTCTTTTTGTAATGTCTCCTGGAGCCTTCTGAGAGACGTAAATGGAGGAATGAAAAAGGCATCACTTTCCATCTTTTGTATGTATGTATGTAGATATGAATGTATGTACACTCACCGGCCACTTTATTAGGTACACCTGTCCAACTGCTCGTTAACACTTAATTTCTAATCAGCCAATCAC
>NW_013953548.1:54163-56216 GCF_001266775.1 Austrofundulus limnaeus
ATATACGACACACACTGTACATACATTTTTTTAAGTTATAAGATTTCATTAAAACTCTCAATCTTTATGTTTGCACAGGTAATAATTTTATACAAAACAAGGTTCAGAAATGTAGGACTTTTTATTTTTCATATACTCGAGAAGTTTTTTTGTTTCTTCACCTTGTCACATCTCTATATTCTCATCCCTGCAGTAAATGGTCAGCCACGGCCTTTGGAGTCCAGTCAGGTGAAATATTTGCGCAGAGAGCTGATTGAGCTCAGGAATAAAGTAAACAACCTCCTTGACAGTCTGGAGCCCCCCTCAGAGCCTGGTCTGACTTCTACAGCTCTGGAAAGTGGTAAGAATCTCCTCACACAAAGTAATCTGATAAAATGAGTACATTTATTCTTGTAGATACAAACATTAGTGTCTCTCCTTGTGTGTTGGTGGGTACAGCTGCTATTTCAATTGTTTAAAGATAAACATTATTGAATTCTGTCCAATTATAGATGTGCTCAATGGGAGTGAAAAAAAGTATTCAGTGTCACAATCCTCTGTGCTTCTGGCCCACTGTTAGAGCAAACACATTTTCACTTAGAGGTTATGATTTTTTTTAATTTATTTATTTTAATTTAGGCTTCTGTCAAGGTTTGTAATGTTGTTAAAATCGTGTGCATGACCTTAACAAATAATTCTTCTATATATTTCACTTATTTTATGGCCAAAATTGTAAAAACACACAGACACTGGCAGCAGAATGAGACTTTTTAAAAGAGTCGGTCATTGTTGAAATAATTTACTGAATTCTTGCTGCAATATTTGTCTTGAGCAGTGTACTGAATTTGTAGCAGACCAGTTCGGTCCAGTTTGATTGTGGTCAAACTAACCCACATTAATGCACATCAGAAACTGGCTCTGTCTGCTTCATTGTAACAAACATCAAAGCTTTTATGAGAACTGTGTAAAGTTATTGAGCGTCGATGCCTTTATAATTTGCTTCATGAGAGAAACTTGGGACTTTAAAAGTAACTTCTAAAAAACACATTGACACAGCCCTGCATTCAGAGAGTAAAGATTTTTAGTCTGGGTACTTTACTTTGAGTTGAATGTGAAAAACAATTATACCACTTAAAGCTTGCTTCATATGTCACATATAAGCTTGTTTAATATTGTAGTAACATGATCAATTCATTGTTTTCTTGATGCTCAGATGTGTTTTTTGTTTGTTTATAGAGTCGGTGGATGGACGTGATGGGAAGGTTGTAGCAGCAGACACTTCAGTGAAACAGGCCCCTCCGGTCAGTGCAGCCAGCATGTCAGCCTTTGATCCATTAAAAAACCAGGACGAGGTCAGCAAAAATGTAATCTCTGCTTTCGGTCTGAGTGAGGACCAAGCCCCAGGTACTTCAAATTCCACAACTCTAAAAAAGTAAGATACTTTCCTGCCAAGTGTCCATGTTTTTTTATTGTATGTTTCTTTTTGTGTAGTGGCCCCAGCAGCTGCAGCAGAGGAGCGCTCAGGAACACCTGACAGCATCGCTTCCTCCTCTGCAGCACCTCAGCCTGGAGTGCCCCCTCAGCCACAGGCTCCTTATGCTGGAGTACAGCAGGGACCCCCGGCTGGAATGGATGGTGAGAAACTGTTCGCACAGATCTTCTGTAAATTCTTCTTACGCACACATTACCCAATGTACTGCAAGCTTGTTTCCCTGTTTGGCAGCCAGATTCATGCTTGGATTTGAAAAATGAGTTGTGGCTGAAAAATCAGTGCGGTGTTATCTTAAAAACAGTATAAACAAGAGTATCCAAGGATGCAAATTCATCTCACGCAGCACAATATTCTTGTGGTTCCCTTTCAGTCAATTCACTCGGTACAACATCATGTATGGGAACCACGCCCCTGCGTGTCCTGGCTGAAGCCACCTCTAATCACGCCTTTAGGCAGGTGACGTGATGACGACAGATGTCAGGCTCCGCCTGCACATATAAATATTGTCGCATCACCGTCACTCCTCAGTTCTACCCCTCTTCACCGAGCCCAGCTGTGCAGCGGGGCCACCATGTGTTGTAC
>NW_013953548.1:60088-68979 GCF_001266775.1 Austrofundulus limnaeus
GTACAACACATGGTGGCCCCGCTGCACAGCTGGGCTCGGTGAAGAGGGGTAGAACTGAGGAGTGACGGTGATGCGACAATATTTATATGTGCAGGCGGAGCCTGACATCTGTCGTCATCACGTCACCTGCCTAAAGGCGTGATTAGAGGTGGCTTCAGCCAGGACACGCAGGGGCGTGGTTCCCATACATGATGTTGTACCTCGTTCCTTTCCTTCAGGGAACAGTAGTTATATGCATAACATTACGTTTTCCCTTGTCCTCCCAAGTTGTTTTACATGCTGACATATTTGGATGAAGCCAAAGACATTGATAAGAATAAATGAACAAAGCATGTGAGGGAAACAACTTTGTAGGCACAAAACCACTGAAACATTTGGCTCAGAGGGGGATGTGGACTTGTATATTTTTTTATTAATTGAAGAAAGGCTAAGACAGCTTCAACCTCAGAGGTGAATATTTTACCAAACTGTATGAATTGTATAGGGTTATTTATAAATTTATTTCTTAACTGAATGGAAAGAAGACGCAGGCTCACACTTACCTTTGAGATTTGTAACTTTTTTCTGAGCAGTAGCTTAGCTTATTGCTTCAGAAGGATATTTTATAAAGAATAGAGATAGATGGGATTAGTTTCTTTTGTTGTGGTTTGACTGTAAGTATGATGGACTATCTGAAGACCAATCTGACCCATTTAGGATCAAAGTTTTATAAAGTCACATGACATAAAGGAACGTGGCTTTTTGAAAATGGTCAGAATCACACTTTTAAGCCTTTTTGATTACTTGATAACAAAAGAATGCTGTTAACACGATTTGTAAGCAGATGGTAAAGATTGTGCTCTGATGACTGATCTTCAACCTTTGGCAATAATTTGCCTTTGTGCCAATAAGAAAAACATGTCTTTTTTTATCAGATGGGCAGATGTGTGTTTAGTGTCATATATGTATCTTTAAATGTCAGCTCATTTTATTGACTCCCTCTTAAGGCATACAAAGAGGCTAGCAGATGTACAGTAAAAAAAAATCATATCAGTTTTCATTAAAAAAACGCTCTTCTGATTTCTCTTGAAGTCGACTTCAAATAGCCCTGGTCATATCTTCCCCTGATGACTTGACTACTCTTGAATGAAGCCAACTCCATACCCTAAGATTTTAACAGTTATCCTCTTGCATAAGATTCTTCATGAAGGACTTTAGATGAGACCTTTAGAGAAAACCATTTTCACTCTTACTTTCTCCCACAATAAAAACTGCAGTGATTCATCATAAAGGAGATAACAGATGTCCTGAAAAAAAAGCTAGTCTGGTAAAGAAGTACATTTAGTTGCCAAAGTGTTTCTCTAATGGAGGCTATGCTTTTTCTACTTTTAAGTGGCACCTTTTTAAACATATTAACAATTAGTTCCTTTAGGACAAAAACAAATTTGTTTTAAAATGAATATGTTGAAATATTATCTGTACACAGAGACACAATTTGATTGTTTTGGGCAGATTTTTTCACATTTGTTGCACACTTGGACATTCGTTGAAATGTCTTTAAGTTACAGCAGAAAAGAAAAAAATGCGTGGGACTTTAAGATAAAAAGGCAATCATGTTATTGTTGTAAGGCACAAAAACTGTTTCATTCTATGCATTGATGCCTTAAAAACCTGAATTTCTGTCTACACTGTTTAGAGTTGCAAATACTCATTGAGATTCTAAAAAAATGGTTCTGAACGCATATTGTGCACTCACATCTGCTCAGGCACCAGCTTTCTGTTTGTATCTGAAAGCCAAATCTTTCTGTAACTTGCCAGAAAAGAAACCTTTAGGGTGGATTTCTAGCAGCAAAATAAATTTGTTTGCAGCTGTTTTCATCAAAACATTTACCTGATTTTTCTGTCCAGATGAACAAGATACAGATGCCTCGTCTGCATGCCATTATATCTGATGCTGTTTGATCGTAGAAAATAGCAAGGATGGTTTGAACTTGATCAGTCAAACCACTGAGTGATCTGTAGGAAGGGGGGGAGCAGAGGGTTCTGGAACAAGTGAGGGCTGTTTTGTCTCAGTCTGTTGTTCAGACATGTGATTTATGTTATGTGGTTGAATTTATTTTATAGACCATTGTTGGCCAGCAGTGTTCTTACCAAGTTTTAATTGTAACTAAACAACTTAAGCACAACTTTCCATCTGAGATTTTTGGTCTTGACTGGATGGGGTTTATTCCCATCAGATCTTTGGTTTGAGCAACAAAAGTGTGTGGTTTGTAAACCTGTTGCATCTGGAATTTATCTATATGCGGTGGTGTACCCTTTAAATCAGTCTGGAGAGTAAGTGGTTATATTGGGGTTTTAATATTTAGTTACTGATCATTTTTGTTTTTGCCCTCTCAGGTCAGGTGTATCAGCAGTACCAGGCTCCAGGTGGATACCCTCCTCAGCAACCAGGTGCCCCACCGCAGCAGCAGTACAGTTTGCAGTACCCTGGTAAGAAAGTTAGTCAGGATTAAAAAAAAAACAAACTTTTTTTCATCTTCGAAATGAATTAACAGGACCACTTGCTGTTTTCAGCAGGATACAGCTCTCAGCCTGGAGCCCCGCCTCCCGGCCCTCCACAGCAGCAGCAGCAGCAGCAGCAGCAGTTTCAGAACTACCCTCCACCCACCTCCCAGGCTCCTGGCACTGGTCCCGCACCAACTCCTGGCTTTCAGGGGGGGCAGCAGCAACCCCATCCACCTCAGGGAGCTCAACAATATCCACCAGGAGCCTTCCCTCCGCAAAACTATACCTCCCAGGCCTCCCAGCCTGCCAACTACAGCATGCCACMGAGCTCCCAGCCCGGCTCAGGGTATCAACCCCGCCCAGGGTATACCCCGCCTCCAGGTAACCCTGGCACTCCTCCACCCGGAGCTGCTAATCCTTACGCCCGCAATCGTCCCCCTTATGGGCAGGGCTATACTCAGCCAGGTCCTGGATACCGGTAAAAGAAAATAGTTATTTTTGGTCCTCAGACACCCCTGAACCCCACCCCCATCATCACCCATATTTGGCTCCAACTGTTTAAAGTGGGTGCAGAAAGTCTTTCTGCTGCAATGTGACCCACTCGTACAAATATCAAATCCAACAAAAAAAAACAAGCAACCCCCCTTCTGTCTGATAGTTGATCTGTCCTACGCCTCTCTGTTCTGACCCGACTGGATCTTCATGTCTTATTCCCCGTCCAGCTGCTCCACCCTCCTGTGTCCTCAGTGTAACAATGTAACCAGTCTGTCTGCACACCTGGCAAACCAAAACAGGCTATTCTACAAACCGCTCCTTTTCCTGTAAAGGTAACTTTGCGAGTGAGCTCAGCCATTTTGYCACAAAAATCTTAAGAGATGACAGTTTAGATGCAGTCATAAAACACTATCATGATACAGTTATCTCACCCCTCCCTTTTTTTTTTTCTTTATTTGATCAACACCGTGTTGGTATTAATGACATGTTAGTGCAAACTGCCCCCATGTTGGGAACACTAGTGAAAGACTAGATCTGAGTCATGAAGGGTTTTGTTTCTTATATATCTCCTCCAGTACAGCTTGCTGTTCCTTTAAATCCTTATCTCACTGGTTTTTACTAATATATCAACTCAGATTCCACTCAAGTGATATTAGTTGTTTATGTAAATGTTAACATTTTTTCTTGAACCTAATAAATGATTGAAACCCAGTTAAAGTCCGTGACGTGTTTATTTTAATAATAATGTTGCTTTTTGTTTTCTRTAGTTAGTCTCATGGTTTTTTTTCWTCTCTTTGTGGTTTGTGAGTTCAWGTCTGTTAAGTTGGGCTTGTCTTTTCCTTTCTCCCCACCCAGATTAGGAAAACTGTGCTAATGCTGGTATTTCGGGTTTATTTTTCTGTCTGTGGGTTGTGGTTGGCGGGGACTTGTAGCAAGGGAGTATGTGGTGAGTCTACGATGTCAAACTAAGCACACATGGTCATTAATGATAATTTAGAAAAGTGTGTACAAGTAAAATAGTGCTAAGTAGATGTTTCTYTACTGTGAAAAGTCTTT
This sequence comes from Austrofundulus limnaeus, assembly GCF_001266775.1. Classification (NCBI taxonomy): domain Eukaryota; kingdom Metazoa; phylum Chordata; class Actinopteri; order Cyprinodontiformes; family Rivulidae; genus Austrofundulus; species Austrofundulus limnaeus. Next base: position 64,124 of record NW_013953548.1, read on the forward strand.
ATTAGTTGTTCCTGAGAGATTTATTCACTTGGTATAACTGTGCTGGAGCATGCTGGAAAAGAAAGTGATTCTTTGCCCACCTATGACACCRTGGGGAAACTGTTGCTAATGTCATTTATTGATGCCTTAAATATTTATTTTAATTGAGTTATTGAGCTWAAACCAGTTGGTGTAGGTCATGTTAGCTTAGTGAAATGATAATACACATTTTGTATTTTTATTTATTTTTTAAAAAACCAATAAAATCTGTTCATAAAGGGAAAAAAGGTAAATGGACTGAACTTTAAGTGCTTTATCAAGTCCTGTCTGACTCCAAAGCACTTTACGCTACAGACATCCATATAAATAACATTGTTTAAAAAATACTACAAAAATATTGTAATATGTTTACAGCAACAAAAAAAAAAAAAAAATTCAGAACATCTGGTTTCAAAATTTTCTGAAAATATATCCTTTTGGATAGATGTATTTGTACAAATAAAGTATGCTGGGGAAAAATACACCCATCTTTTGTTGCACACATTAAAAGATAGAAGTTCATCTATAAATCACCAGTTTAAGAGGCAGCTTGTGCTATAAAGGAAAAAGACATGAACTGTTAAATAAGCTGCAGGTGGACCTCTGTAGAAAATCTAGTTTCTTTCTAGAAACCTCTTGTTCTTCTTTGGACTTGATTTTATTCTTCCTTATTMTACCAATGTTTAATGCCAAAACCTTCAACCACCTGATTAAAAATAGCCCAACCAAATTTATTGCCAGTACAAAGGAGCTATTTAATGACAGTGGCWTCATGCATTTAACTTTTTTATGATGAAAAGTTTGATTGCAGCAGTGGTGAGCCAGCAAAGCCTTCTCTGCTGCCTTAAACACAACCAGAATCACTAGCTTACATTTTAGTATTATTTATTTAATATTGAAATATCTGTTTTCTTTGTTYCATAGCCTTTCTCCTGGCTGCASAGCTTCCAGGAGCTTGTATTTATTTAGAGCTTTTATTCGATCGTATTTCGAACCTTTTCTATTGTTAGGGTGAAAGAAATCTGCATCAAGGCCTTCAGAAGGAACAGTGGACACCTGCAGGTTACAGAAAGTGTTGCTTTGATCAGTCAGAGGAAGGGTTGGGCGATATTGGCAAAAAAAAAATTATTACGATTAATTGTGGTATTTAGCCGATAACGATTAATTTGACRACTAATCCCCTGGAGTCCCTGGACACCCTTATTATTTCCTAGTCACATGACCAATTTAGTGGGAAAGATTTGCTCTTCAGAAAAATCTGTTCCAAATTGTGTCAGAATAACAGACTTCAGGCTATACTTCAAATTTTAAATTGTGTTGATAAATAAATTACAGAACTTTTGTTCAAATGTTCATCATATTTGAAGCAGAGAGGAGCATTGAGTGGACTGACCGGGGAAATATCCAGTCAGTCTGTCTGGTGGCATTAATCGTATTAATCGTCAAGTTCCAAAAAATAATTGATTAAAGCTTTTCTGATTATTAATTGCTCACGATACGATTATGCCCAACCCTATTCAGAGGTTGAGCTGGGATCATAGAGGGCATGACCCTTTCTTCATATATCCGCGGCCGGCAGGTCCGCTCCAMATTCAAACCCCACCCCCACCCCTCCGGGTGTAAAATGCAGGCCCGCCACTGTATTGTGGCCTATAAATGGTGCATCAAACCTACTGCATCCCTGGCTCTCAGTACTCAGCTTCACAGAAGAATAGGTAAACTGYATGGATGGAGGTTAATCCCTAATTTTCACTTAAGTGTAATGGTATGATGTMCGTTGGATTTAAAACAGATTTTTAGCATGTAAAATGAGTCACTGTTTTCACAAGTTAATAATAGTTCTAAAAAATACTCCAGACAAAGCCATGTGTCAAAGGAAAGAAAAGACAATTAACAAATTGTGCCACCTGTCCATTACCATAAATACAACTCAGATTGTGTAAATAGAAAAAACAAACTTTATTGTTTAAAACATACAAGGTACAAGCAAGTGCAGTCATGAAGGAGATTAGGGAGAAACTTGCAACGACAAAAAGTTTCTATTTACACTTATTCTGCATGTGAAGGTTCCATTTTTAAAATGCTTTATATAACTAAGATATGTTTATTTCTGTATGGGTTTTATTAGTCATAAATCTCAAAATTTGGTTAAACTGTTGACTTGCTGCAGTCAGTCCAGATTCATTTTATTTTATTTTTCTCCCTGTAATAATACATCCTATTTTACATCATATACATATATAAACAGAAGTTTCATACTGTGCAAACTGTAACTGCTAATACACTCCTGCAGTTCAGTTCTTTGTGTCTATATGGTCTTCACCAGTGTGTGTGTTCACTGACAGACAAATACTGGAGACATTTCTGTAATTTCCTATCTCAAATGTCTGTCTACACACAGAATATTTATAATTCTTTGATAAATATTATCATACAAGTTATTACAGTTTGGGAGCCAGCTTCCCAATATTATTTCTATAATTAATGTAAGTTCATTGTTTTGGTTTATCCAGRTCCCATCCTCTTTTGTCTGTTGTAACATTGTTGATAAATACAAAACATTTGCATTGTTGCAAACATTAACAAGGATTGTGTGACAAYTAACACTCCATCCAATGTTCACATCTGAAGAGTCTAGGAAATTAGACAATGCCATCTACTGAAAAGATAGACTCAAGTCCTTGTAGGCCTTAAGCCACTTCCTCTTCTTCCTCATCAGAGAAAGTCTTCCTTTTGGGATCTCACCACTTACCAGGTATGGGCGTGCCACACTCATACCAGCCCACATACGTCACATGAGACTTTCCGCCAATGTCTCCGAAGTGTACAGGTTCGTGTCTCAATGCTCTGAAAAACCCTGACACACACAGAAACACAGAAAGAATGAGATCCTGTAACAACAACAAAGAAAGGCTTTAAATAATCAGTTGTTGGTGAGAAAATACCTTGTCTGCTCTGTAACTGGTCTGACATCATCCTGGTTCCAGTCAGACCATCCAGGAAGGAGTCTACAAACTGRCAGTGGTCCTCACCGTACCCCGTCTGATCTCCAATGTTGTAAAATTTCCCTGAAAGAGTTTATAATTATTGCAGATTGCTACAAATATTACATTTTCTCACATTTATGGGGGTTCCACACGCTATTATGTTTTGTTCAGTCATTTCTGTGTGTTAATACCATTGAGCGAGTCACTCAGGTAGATCTTGTATCTCAAGGAGTTGCAGAGCTGGATGCCCACAAACTTTCGGTACCAAGTCCTCTTTATGTACTGCTTCCCGTTGCATTCRGAGTAGGCATCGGCTTTAAATGGAAACTGAGTCCAGATGGCATTTTTACCTGTGAGAAAACAAAATCTTTAAATCTGCTATAAGTGGTGAAGGGAAGTGCTGTGATGGCAGGAACAAAAGATTCACCTGAAGCGTGTTCGCTCACACGTGGATCCGCTAAAACCCAGAGGGAAAGAAATAAAATAATTAACATCATCCAGACTAAAATGCTSCAGAGCCACAGTGTTTTAGTCAAGGTTCTTTTTTTATTATGTTAGGCAACCTTTTAAAGAACCAAATCAATTATTCACTATAAAAACAATAACTTAAATTGCAAATATGCAACAAGCTGGTTCATCAGTAGTTCATTGGTTTTGAAAACTTGCCTGATTCTGTGCTAAAAGTAACTGGCTCGCTGGAGGGTCCGGTTCCCAGTTCGTTCTTTGGCGTCACTTTGAATTCATAACTGAAAATATTTAAACAAATGGTGACAAGAATTAAAGGCACATAATATAACCATGTCCATAGAAAAACAACCTAAAACTTTTCTGGTTCATATTGTACCCTAGTGATACATTATATGTTCCACATTTCTAGAGCTAGTTTTTGCTGCCAAGAATTGGCATGGCCAGGGACCCTCGCCTGCTGTTCAGCAAGCAATGCACCAGACTTTGACGGTTCTCTCACAGGGGGTGGGTCCACATGAAGGTGGCCTTCTGTTGTCGTTTCTGGCTTGGCACAGCTGAGCCCCAGGAGCCAAGGCTTGACCACCAGGCACTCATCTGCAAGCTACAACCACCCCACCCCCAGGCCTGATCCATATCCTTTTTCTCATCAAGGTTTCCTGATGTGGTTGCTGTTCCATTTTGAATCCRTCTTAGTCTGACTCCTCCACAAATGCCTGTTTGCCATGAGAGACCCTAYCAGGAGGTAAAKMCCCAGACAACATAGCCCCCAGGATCATGGGGTACTTCAACCTCTTCACCACRTTAAGGTAGCAATTCTGTAGAGGGGATACAAGCGGAGAGAAGCTGCCAAAATGAGGAGTAGGATGCCTTCTGTACGCCTCCCTTTAGAGATGTTCTGGGCACATCCTACAGGTAGGAGGGCCCAGGGAAGACTCAGGACTTGATGAAGGGATCATGTGTCTTCTCTGGCCTTGGAAAGCCTCGGGCTCCCCCAGGATGAGTTGAAAAACATAACTGGGGAGAGGGAAGTGTGGATTTCTTTCCTAGACCTGTTGCCTCTGTGGCCTAACTGAGAACAGGGGCAGACTGGCCATTGGAAGTACCAGGACTTTTCCCGGTGGGGTGGTGCATCACTGGGCCGGCGCAGGCAGCGAGGGGAAAAWAAGTTGTGTAAGTTGCGCTCAATACCAGCAGATGGCGATAATGCACCAATTCATTGTTTACCAATCACTAAAGACCGAAGAAGAAGAAAAGTTTGCTGAAGAAGAAGTAAGAAGAAAACAAATAATAAAAACAAAAAGAGCAAAAATGGAGAATAAACGTAAGGGAGAACAAAAATTGAGAGAAAAGAAAAAGCATCTACAAGCAAATTCAGCCAAGTAT
>NW_013953548.1:70615-73683 GCF_001266775.1 Austrofundulus limnaeus
ACATACATACATACATACATACTGTATATACATACACAAATGCACATACCATTCAAACAGTGACCAACCAGAAAACCCAGGATTTAAAGACCTGTTTGTGTGTGGTCGTGAGCATGCAATGGCCTGACCCAGATCTTAACCCTAASTGTATCCCAACTTAATCCACACTTTAACTCTAAACCCACAACAAAATGAACCATAGCTTGAGGACCAGACTTTGGTCTCTTACTGTATAAGGGCCACTTGTCCTGACAAGGTCAGTGATTATCCCAGAAAAGATCCTAAAAAGGTCATAAAACAAAGTACACACACAGCTGATGGATATTCCACGTGCTGAATTCAGATGTGTTGGCCTGTCCAGCTCAGCCCGCTGCCCATGGGAGGGTCCTGGTGAGTCTCCAAACTACAGATGCTGACATTTAATTAAAAACTGAGTGACCCACTTCATCTCCACCCACAGTTCCTCAACTTTTGTGTGTCTGGGCTTTCCTTTTCCTTTCTGTGCAAAACCAAATACATGACTCACTGCACGTGTTGCACACAGAAATGCTAAAAAAGAAAAAAAAATATTTAAAAGCAGAACACCAACAACTCTGCTGTGCTCTTTAATAATGCTCTCCTGAAAAGCACAACTCTGAACCTTAATGTGATTAGCCACTKGTTTGGTTCTAAAAACCATAGATTATCCTCTCCAGCATTACTAGTATCATAACCTAAACCTGCCAGCTGCAGCCATATGGAAAATGGATCCCATCATAATGTCTTGTTTCATACTTGCTTTCTGGTGTGAGATTCTCCACAGTTGTGTGCGTCTGGTTGGTCATCAGGATGGACACCTCTTTCCCATGTGGTCCGGTGGTTATGGACACAACCTCATACTCTGACAGACAAGAGAAACAAATCGTACTCAGGCAGTTTCATATTTCAGCTCTGACCATTTCTACCAGACAGTGGTGGGCACAGTTCCCTTAAAGCACTRATAGGGGAACTAATTTCCTGATTAGTGACTGAAGCCCTACCATAAACATAGGAAAATGACCAACAAGCAAGAGAGCTAGAGATCCTCAGCAACTGTTTAATTGCCACCATGAGTTAAAGGTCTGTTTCACAAATTATCTCCCTACATGGACACATGTAACGCTGTGAAATGTCAATGATGAGGCATGCAACATAGCAATATGTGGATGGATATGTGGATGTTGACTTGGAAGGATGTTCCATTTGTTGACTGGGTTTTATTAGTGCTTTTGAGTTAGCTTTTACTAACATTTTCAGTGCATTAGTGCWTTAGTACTAGGGGACCTAAAAATCTGAGTTAGTAATTTGTGGTTATATTGCAACAACAAATTTTTATATTAGTGCCGCCCACCACTTCTACCAGACTGTTGATCAGAGTGACACCATTTAATGTCTGGGATTTAAGAAATGGAGTAAAATTATGACATTTTTTAAACTTCAAAGTTGTCATGCTTTAAATGGTAGGCTGAACCCTTTTTCATTTTGTTCCAATTCAAACTCAAAGCTTGAGAATTAGAGAGTTTATTTTTAAAGTTCATAAATGCATCCATTCTTCAACCTAATTTATAAGTTGCTTTTTCCACAATTATCATATAAAACGTCATTAAGGGGGGGAATAAAATCTTGATTGGATTTGTTTTTGAATGTAAGGTGTTAATGTGTTGCTAAAATGTAATTACAGCTGTTATGTTGTATTGCGATTTTGTTAGGACTTGGACAAGGCGGCCAGGCTCAGCTTTAGAGGTTATGTGAGGAGCTCCATCATCTTCTAGGTGGAGCTCAGAGTCGAGATGCTGCTCCTCCCTCTGGAGGTTTTTGTGCACATTCCACTGRGAGGAGAACTCTGAAAGATCCTAAACTGTCTGTGTGGATTATATATACTTGGAATTGGATTTTAGTTACTTGTGTACCAATGGCTTGGTTCAACAAATATTGCTAATTTCAACACCAGCAACAAAAATAACATCTTTTGACTTCTTTGGTACACAAACAGTTAACACGCTTTGCTTCACATAATCTATAATAATAATCTAAAATGTAATCTAAAATAATCAAAAATGTATTTAAAAAACCTAAAAGTCTCAGTGACCCAGATTAGCTGGATGAATGAAGTTTACTTAATAAGGCACACCCCTGTCAGTCTTTTGTGTCTCCACTCTGTACCTCTGGTGTCATTATCAGATTTCTCCCAGTCGAGGATGACGAAGGACGGGCAGCCTTCCACTGTAACCACAGTGAGGTTGGACGGCGCTGTCCGGGGAGGACCGGTTACATTCTGATCGCTGCCTTCCTCATCAGGGAAGTAAGCCATGGAGGAAGTGATGGAGCATGGCTCATCTGGCTTCTTATCTGTCTTGTAGATGACATGTGGAGCTGCACGCAGACACGAGAAGAATTTTTTTGATTTGAAACACAGCAAACTCAGGGATTATAAGACGGGCGAGAAAATGATGAAATCTTACCAACAAAACGTTTTTTGCCCATGATGTCTACCTCAGATGCAGGCAGGGGTCTGAATATGGACGAGTTTTCATGCATGTCAAAGCGGCTGCCTGAAAGAGAAACAATGAGGAGGAGGTGGGGTTAGTCAGATGTTGCCAGCACTCCCTGGCAGCTCTCTACGTCCTCTTATTTTACAGCCCTGGGCCGCTGACTCCAGCAAGCGAGCCCAGCACCTGCTCTGGCCTGCACAAAGACTCTTGATACTAAAAATTTGATCTAACAACATGTGCACCTTTACCCAAATATCTTGCTCACCTTCTTGTGCATGCAAAACTCCAGATTATTTTGTTCTTGTGTGTATAATAATCCAGGCATTATGAGAATATAACTGATTGCTTCTCATAAGAAAAGCTTTAAATTGCTCCTACTGTTTACAGCAGGGATGGCTGTGGTTGTCTGGTGCTTGCGCTCCTGCTTTGGTTTGGCTGTGACCACTGGGATCGGTTTCAGGATGGAGTCCTTGTCTTCTAGTTTCAGTTTATCTGAGGACAAGAGAGAGAAAGAGAGAGAGAGAGAGAGAGAGAGAGAGAGAGAGAGAGAGAGAGAGA
>NW_013953548.1:73720-76142 GCF_001266775.1 Austrofundulus limnaeus
AAGATAGAGATAGAGAGAAAAAGAGAGAGAAAGAGAGATAGAGAAAGATAGAGATAGAGAGAAAAAGAGAGAGAAAGAGAGAGAGAGAGAGAGAGAGAGAGAGAGAGAGAGAGAGAGAGAGAGTATCAGCTCTTCTCCATCATCTGACTCACAGCAACACACAGTTGTGATCCATCTGCTCTGGCCATCTTCACCGAGCAGCCCAGAGGCCTTTTTCCTGGCGGCTGAAAGGTCTGCTATCCCTTAAGGGCCTAAAAGATGATAAAGAGCTGCCAAGAATCATCTGTTCAAACTAAAGGATCCTGAAATGCACYAACAAAACACATATTCTCTTGCTCTTTGCTCAGTATGATGTTTAGTTTGTTATAATGTTAAAATAAAGGCTTCTTTGTGCAGAAGCAAACATTTGAACTAACACTATTTAAGATGTGAGCATTGTTTTCTTGCTAAGTACAATGAATTATGCAGCACAAAAGCCCTGCAGAATATATCCTGTTGGAGGAAAAGGTAAAGTCACTGCATCAAGTRATGTAAAATATAAATAAAAAACCTRGTTCTTCTGCTGTCCTTCAAATGAGTCTGACCTTTGCTTCGTCTGGGTTTGGATGCACTACTAGGGCTGCAACAATACATTGATCCACACTGATATATTGATTAAATTATGAATGAATTAATTACATCAAGGCAAAACAAAAACACTGAYCTATCATGTGCCTGATGTGGATCAATATCCCACAACACAAAAAAATTTTGTTAGATGAGCACATGCCATCACATTATGATAGCAGACTTGTGAATTTGCTTTTGAGAAACATCGTATCACCATGTCCAAACAAATCAATATAAAATGTATAGTGATAAAGCTGGTCATTTACAACACTACTCAAACCATTCCTTCAAATTATATCATATTAAGTTTTTCCTGATGGAATAGCCTCCACACAGATGTGTTAAAATCTTTGTTTTCGCCTGACTCTGTATGGAATTACARTGTGGATGACTAATATTGTGTGGTCTGAAAACATTCCTCATTGATTGCCTCACCATCATCTTTGGATTCCCCCACCAGATTGGGTTTCTTGTTCTCAGGAGCAGGAGGGCGCAGAACTGCAGCACATTGTGGGATATGAACAACTATTTCAGATTAAGTTCGCAAACAAAACAGCGAAATAAATGTCAAATAAATCTGCTTTTGGATTAATATAGCTGTGCAACACAGATTAAAGTATGCCAAGTTTAAGGTGCACATAGAGGGAGACGTTTAGAAGGAGAGAAGTCTTCAAACATACAGTACGTTGTGCTGAAAATGAAACAAGTGCAAAACATTGCTCAAGCAAAAATAAGCAACCAAGCCTTGTCTGTGAAAGGCATCAAACGTTTTTGTGCAAAGTGCAACCTCACYATGTCCTCTGATCAAATAAAACCAATATGGCCGTTAAAACTATAAAATTGTTTAAAAGATACTCTTCTAATGAACATGAATTTCAAAATCATACTTCAATCCTAAATATAAAATAAAAACAYCTGGTCTGACTTTGTTCTAGTTTGAGCTGGTTCAGTCTAACTGCAGTGAAAATAGCGATAAAAAAGAACCAAATATGGTAAAAAAAAAAAAAAATTACATCACTTTCACTGTGAACCATTATTGAACACAAAAAATGTTTAACTTCAACAAACTGGATGATAAATGAGTCCAAAGTTTATGTTTTGGTATTTTAGAAAAGGCGACAAAGCTCTAGGAGTCTTGACGCATGAAACTTCCCTTACATGTTTCCTATGCAAGATATTTAAACATAACACTGTGTTTTTAATTTTTGATTTGTTCCAAGATCTTCCTCTTTGTTTATATTTTGACGGTTCAAATCTTGACCACTCATGAAAGCTCATTCTGTTGACAAGACACAATAATAATCTATGTTCTAAGGTCTACAACACATTTCTTTTGGACCTGCTTTCTCTTTCCTGGCTCTGACTTCCTCCTCGTCRACATAAATCAGTGATTTCTGGGCTTTTGCTGCCAAGACAAAAGAGTTGAAGAAAAAAAAAAAAAACGAGACAACATCTGCCAGCAAGTCTTACTGATTACTGCTGTGAATATAATCCAGGGGTGCCTCTGACCCACAGATGGTGAAGCTTGGAGCTAATGGTAAACATGTGCTTCCATGTGATTCAGAGCAGTGATGGAAGAATTTGAAATAACTTCTTAAAAAAAAATAACACCTCAGAAGAGTGGCATGATGCTTGACTCAGCAAAAAAAATATTTTAAAGAAAGTGATGAAAAATCTGAGTTTAATACAGCAAACTGAAAATGTTTTCACCCCAATGGATACATTTTCATTTTGTTTCCTTATAACCTGGAATTTACATGGAATTTAAAACTGATTGTAAGGAATAAATGTACAAAAATACTTCAGAATAAAA
>NW_013953548.1:77122-88166 GCF_001266775.1 Austrofundulus limnaeus
TATATATATATATAAGAAGTTGTGGACAGATGAATGAAACAAACTAACTTTTAAAACTTTAGTTGAGACAATTTGATCATAAAGGATGGAGAGGAAAAAATATCCAAAGGGACAGATGCACCAAGCTCAAGAAGACAGACCTGAATAAACTCGGCACTGTTTTCGCAGGAAAAGAAAGGTCTTACAAATTTTAGACTTTGGGTTGAAGAAATTAATTGTTATGCACCCTGAGTTGTTTTTTAAGTTTCTTTCTTGTTTATTTTATGCAGAACAAGGTTTTGCATCATCTATGTTATATGTTATAGTCATGATAATAGTTACGTCAGATCAACTACAGCATATTGTTGGATAATTTGTGGTTGWTTAACTGAATTTTAAGTACAGTCTTATATTTCTACTTTGTGATTGATGATTTACTTCAAAAAGTAAGATTATCAACAAGTCTATTTAACATGTTYCTTGTTCCAGCTGTGTAAACACAAAATGTTTTACATTTCAGGAWTAAGAGCTGATTTAGGGTACGGCCTGGTTCTAGGGGTAAGACATCATATCCAGGGTRTGACCAGGTTTTATCAAACATTATGAGAACATGTGATGAGTGTCCGTGTTGTTTATGTCTCTCTTGAGCCACAGGCAGGCTCAGAGYGAAATGATGTCTTTAGATCTGAAAATAAACATCCAATCGCGAACTTAATTTGTTTTCTGATTGTTATTCAGGCTTCTAACCTGAACAATTATTTACAATGAAATTCTGAGATTATTTGGTTCACAAAACCCAAAATGTCTCACTAAGGTGCAGAATTTTATTTCCTGAAAGCAGCTCTGAGGTGTGGAGAAAGTCCAACAATGTATTTTGAGCTCGTACTGCAGTTACAAGTGACAGACAGATGGATGAACCAAATCAGGTAGGTGCTGGGAAAAAATGTGAACCAACCCTCAACTTTTAAAAAAATGAAGATTAGAGAAATAGCTTCCAGAGGAGGATAAATACATAAAATCCTAAATAATTGGGAACTGAAAGCTGGCTAAGCTAGAAAAACTGCCAAGGAAGAGCCCCTAATTGCTTACTTTTGCTTTAAAACCAGAAAAGACGGACAGCAGTGCTGTCCTGAACTCCAAAGATTCTTTTACTTTTCTAGTYTTCATTATGACAAAAACTTTGACCAGGAGTGCCAACAGTTTTGCTTGGCTTTATAAAAAAAACACTTTGAGCTTCTGAGTGCAGGCCAACATGCAGAACTGCCGTTAGAGTTGCTTCCAGTGAGTCTTGCGACTCATTGAAGGCCTCTGAAACCGTCAAAGTTTCCAGGAATAACACAAACCAACTGTGACGTGGGACCGAAGCACAATCCGCCTCTGCAGCTCCAAACAATGGAGCTGGATAAACAATAACCATTCAAACATGTCATCCAAACAAGGTTTTACTTTCCATTTAATTACTCTAATTACCTGAGTCTGCCTCAGAACAGAATAGAAGCCAGTTAAGTGTCAAAAATCATGATTTTATGTGGCTTAAATCTCAGTCAAAGATAAATTATGGTGAATATACAAATAAGGATATAGAATGGCTTAAGGCAAAAAAATGAGCAGAGCATGAGTAGCGCAGATCTGTAAGAAAATGTGACAAATCTTGGTTTGTCTTTACCAGGTTTTTCTCCTGGCCACACCACAGGTTTGGGAAGAGAATTACCGCTGTGATGGACTCCACTGGCTGCTGGAGGGTGAGAAAGGTCTGTTATGATCAAAATACCAAGAAGAAAGGAAAGTCAAAAATGATTTGTGAAAAGTTTAATGTCTAAATTGTCTTTGTTTCTATTTATTYATTTTTTGTGTGTGTTGTTGGTGTTACGACACATGGGGTTTGTGCAGCAGCCTCTTCCTTTTCTACCTTGTGTTTTGTTTCAATTAATTTTTGGTTTGGTTTTGTTCAAATAAAATACTTCTAATCAAAGTTTGCTTCTGTCTCCTCCGTCTTTTTGTTGTAGTTTTCCAGACGAGCCACAGCAAATTGGGAGCTCATCCAGGATTTAAAACCGGAACTTTCACAATAACATCATTCTGTTTTGGAGAAGACTTTCAAACATACATTTAAAAATATATATTTTTGTATTTTATGGTCTCCTTTCTACAACTTTTTAGGAAATGCACATGCTCCAAAGAGGAAAAACAGATACAGAGACAGAATTAGAGACTATGGTGGCTCTACTGCTCCCCGACCAGCAACTGTCAGCTGACTTCACCCTTTAGGTGAAATGAAGGAGTTACATCAAATAAAGATGCAGCTCGGCAGAAATTTTCAGTAAAAATGAAAGGAGAAAAGCGTGCACATTTTTTTCTGCAGAAATAATTTGCTAATCAACAATAATTACATCAAAGTTGGCAATAGAGTACATGACCATTTTTCCTAGGAGGGGCCCTGAACATGTGATYGGCAAAAAAGATTATGTCATTCCCTTCACAGACTGAAGCATTTTCTAGCTTTCTCACAGTTATATAGACTGTATTTACTTATTACTATTCTATTGATCCAGTTGAATGCATTTTGTTATATTTATGAATATAAGTAGTCACACTACATGAATCCTAAGTTGTGACAATGCCCTTGTGAGTAATTTACAAATTTATAATGATTAACATAGTGCTTTGATTTAATATGCTGTTTTTCCCCTATGAACAATTTTTTATCCTCTCCTTTGTCAAAACTTGTTTTTTGATGACGATCCAAATGGAAATAAAATGTTTCCAATTACTAAATTATTCCTGTCATAAGGAGTAAGTGTACAGGCTTTTCTTTATTTAGACACCTCAACCCTCACTCCAACTCTTCTTGTAAGTAATAAATCTGTGCACTAAGATTTTATTTTAGCTTAACTTGTTCTTTCAAGATTTTTTAAACTTTTTATTTGACGGAAATGTGCTGTAGAAACTGACACTGATGTTGACATTAGGATGCTTCTGCAGCTTATGGTGAAGGTGTTGAACGCATGTTCTGAGTTTAGACACCATATGTCCTGTAAGATGTGAAGCAAAAACAAAAAACAAACAAACAAAAAAAAAAAACAGAACACTAAGAAAGAAATTAAGAACCATTTGTCTGGCTAAAGAAATAGCAATAACTTTGTCTTCCATAGCTAAAGAGGAAGCAGCTTCAGAAACAGAAACAAACATTACCCTCATGTGTGATGGAGCTGTGAGAGGAGGTCTTGGATTGAGAGAAAGTTCTCACACCCTGATTGGTGGAGGGAGAAGGAACCCGGGTGACAGGGACTGTGGCATTTCTTCCTGCTTTAAGAACTGATGAGCTAATGGGAGAATGAGGAACTTCATCAACAGATGATTTGATGATTCCAGGGCCTATGGACCAGAAAAGGTAATTGGTAGTTATATAAGATTTACATCTTAGCTTGGGAAATTAACCTAGACTGAACAAATGATTCAGTGAAACACAGAAAACAACATGGACAATGAATGAAATGACAAAGCACAAAATGAGATCCAAAGCTGGACAGAGTGCTGTGGTTACGGGTAGTCAGGGGTGAGACGGGTCTGCTTGAGTGCATATGGAGACAGGGACAACAATGGGGTGTTTGGTGCCAGGATGGAGATGGAGACGGATTAACTATATACATCTTGTGACTTGACAGATAAACAGATGGTGACATGATATACTTGTCATGGTTTTACCATGATTATAACTACCAGCCTTCTCTGTGGCCAAGGCAGGTCTTGGTAAAGGTTTGGTCTCCTCCTGTAGATTAGGGGCTGTATGAAAGAAAAAAATACTATTTATCTGGGACAAAATGAATATAGTGTAAACATTTAAAGGGAGCATACCGTATGGGCTTATTTGTAGTAACCTAACAGTATTGTTGGTATTTCAATCAAAGAATGCAATGCTTGGAGAAGCAAAAGATGTACATTGTGTCCTGCACCAACTTTTCAAGAATATGATTAAACATGTTGAGATTTTTGGACATCTAAAATAATTGCTCCCTTTAAAATGTATTTTTATGCTTGACTGAGGAGGAGTGGTGATGTCAGAAGGAAGGGTCTTTACCCTTATGAACTGCCTTCACTGGGGTATCCTTGGAGTGGTCAGCCTGGGTCCTGGTTTGAGGCTCTGACTGAACACTTGGCTGACGTTTTGGATGTGGCCCAGATGCAGGATGCTCCTTAGTGGGAAGTGTGATTTGGAATGGGCTCTTTGATGGAGAATGTGACTGGTGGGGTGTTTGAATTGCCATCTGTCCTTGTTGGTTCTTAACTGTAGGTTTTGGAGTGAGCTTTCCTGGTTTGGTCGATGAGTGGAGCTCGGCCAGGTTCTTAGGTTCAGATTGTGTTGTGGGCTTGGATTTAGTAAAAATTGTGTTTTGTCTTTGTGGTGTTTGGGTTGACTGTGTTTGTGGTGTCATTGGTTGAGGTTTTGTGTGAATTTGTGGCCTAAAATAAGAACTAGTTTCTGGCTGTGGTTGAAAGTCGGTGTGAATTTCTGGTGGTGTTTCTTGGATACGAGGTGTGTTCTGAGGTGTGGGCTGAATGGTTTGCTGACTTATCATCAATGTGGGCTGAGGAGCTGGTTGGAATTGTGCCTGCAACTTGTTCTGAGTCATTAGCAGTTGTGTTGGAGGTAAGCTCTGGTGGTTTGTCGTTGGTATTGGTTGTGACTTTGGTTCATACTGAGGCTGCAGTGTGGTTTGATGAACTGGTTGAAGATGTGGTTCTGGTTTAGGTGGTGACCAAATGTGGGTCTGCAGTAACGGCTGAGTTTTTTCTTCGGGTTCTGATTTCATCTGGAGTTCTGGGGGGGATGTTGCAAGTGGTTCTGGCTCTATGTGGGGATTTGGTGAGGGCTGTAAAGTTGTTGGCTGTATTTGTCGAGTTTGTGCATTAGGTTGAAACTGGGACATTTGTTTTGAATGGTCTTCATGATTTTCCAGTTTGGCTTGGTATACTGGCACAGATGCCATGGTGACTGTGACAGGAGAGAGCCTTGGAACTGAAGGGACTTTTGGAGAAAGAGGCAATGGAGATCGGGTGAGTTCTGCTCCTCCTGGGAGATGTGAAAGAAAAAAAAACATGGCTATGAAGCCTAGCCACTATATTTAATTATTTATAAAGGGGTTAACAACCATATGACAGTGCAAAAATTGCTGTCTGCTCTGAAACTTCAAGAATAAGATCAGAAAATGAGAAATGTACAAAACAAAACTGTATGAAAGTCAGTCATTGAACAGCACAGAACTCCTGATATTAAACAATCAGTTCAACTGCACGTCTTTATGATACAACAGGTCTGTTCAAAGAAGTAGAAATAAACAAGCTTGAAGGATCAGATTGGCATGCTATTAAAAACAGAGCAGCTCAGACTGCAGAAAACAAAACTGTTGAGTCCCATCTCTGGAAAAACTCCTTTAGATCTGTCTTTGGAAAGAAATTATTTACTGTATGTTAAATATATAAAAGCACATCTATTTAAAAAAAAAGATAACTGTAAAGAAATGTTAATGAAAGGACAGTGTATCAACAAAAACAAATAAGAAATGTGTCGCTCTGCTGGGAAAAAGGTAACATCTGTTTGAGGTAGACTTGTCATGTACTGTAGATAGAAGAAAATAATCAGTTATACATTCTGTAAAAAAAGGTTTAGGATGTGTTTTATAAATGAGAAAAAACTGAGGTTAGATTTGTAACATGTTAGAGGTGGCTGAAATATGTTGTCTGATGAGGAAATACCCAGTGGTTCTCAAAAGTCAACTTTTGACTTGTATTTCAACTTTAAATCATGATATAATGCATGATAAAATCATAAATAAACCGTATGTTGCAAATAAATCAATAAAAAACAACAGAAGCTTAAGAGCATCATCAAAAATCACCTAAAATTCTTGTGTTTTCTCAAAGTCATGCATCTCAGACCACTTACCTCACATCCATCAGATGAATTTCACATGGAAACTGTGCTTGCTCATGCAGCTATTTAAACAAACTCAATGATTACGCACGGCTGAACCATAAAGCATTTTCAAGAAGAATCAGATTTATTGTTTACCAACTGGCTGCTTGCTGACCACAGGCAGTTTGGGTCCGGCAGTGGGTGGAAATTCCTGTTTAGCAGTTGTGATAGGAGAAGCTGAGAAATATAAAGTGCATTAGTAGACCTGAAAGAAAAGTGATGCTTTGTGTAAAGAATAAACATTGAAGCAAGAGTGCCTGCAGGTCATGTCTTGGGTTTTTTCTCATCACTTAACGCTGAACTTTAGGTCAGAAAAGTTTTTACCAAGAGTTGTTTGTGGGATTAGATTCCGAGAGATGGGTTGTTTGCCCTGGGTCTTGTTTTGAAGAACTGCTAAAAACAAAAGAAAACCTTTAGTAATGACCACTGATGCATTCAGAAGCATGAAAAAAACTGTCAAATTATCTACATGGATGCCACAGTGCAAAAATCCTTTCAGAAATGTTTACTAAATGTTTATAAAGTGATGATGAATCTTTCATAAAAAAAACATTTTGGAATACAGAAATAGTAAACTCAGTTAAAGAAAATACCAGGAAAAAATGTTTTGAAGGTGTTAGGCTAACCATATCTGAAGAGCAGACTTCCACTAAAACAACACAAACTCTAAATGTTTAGTAGTTATTATGCTAGGTCTTTTTATGACTGACTTGTTTATGTTGGCACTATTTTAACAACACATCAAAGTTCTTCTTGCTCCAAAATGTAATCTGCCATTCCTCTGGTCCGATCCCAAAACAAAAAGTAAAGACTGTATCACTGGCTGATTAAGACAACATGGCTTTCGTTTTTGAAGCGATAAGAGGATTTCTGCATGAGCCAGATTACATAATGGAAAATGTGTTGTTAAGAGAACTGTAACTCTTTCTTGCAGGCTCAGAAATAGTGAATGAAGAACTGTGAGTGTCCCTGATTAGTTGTGTGTAATCTGGTTTATTAATTCTAACAGCAGTAGCAAATTCTGAAAACAAATTCACTTTTTTTGCTTCAGTGCTGAATCTAAAAAAAAAAAGGTTTGAAGGCACAAACAATCTTAAGAAAACTCAGGTTACAATATCAGTTCTGATTCTGTGTTTTAGATTGACAGTAATGTGTTTTTTCACATTGACTCACCAGGTTGGGGAGGGAAGGGGAATGATTTAGGACCAGGAGGAAAGAGTTTCTGAAAGAAAAACACAAGAAGTGGGTGTTAGTTACCCCTTTTTAAGGAGGGGTTATTGTGCAAAATAAACTATTTTGAGCTTTATATCATATTATAACGTCATCCCTTCATCAGCAACATTAACATTAACTGATTAATGCATTTTGAGAAATGCTTGAATCTCCCATTGTAGCCATGTGGAGCTGCCTAAATGCTTGCTGACAAATCATGTCCTGTTTGTACTAGGGGGTGTAAAAAAAATTGATAGACTGAAATGTCGCGATATTTCATTTCCCGATACTGTATCGATTTTCTAAAGCCCTGTATCGATTTTTTATTGAGGTTTAAAATGTCGACTTTCCTGCCAGCCGTTCATTTTTATGTTGTAGTTCAGCCTCTGACCGCTAGTTGGCAGCAGTGAGCCAGCTATTTGGCTCCTCTACCTCTTGAACGCCAGAGCGTAAGAGAGCATTAGCATTGTGAGTAAACATTAGCTTCATGCTCCGATAGCTGAATCTGAGCGGGAAAGACCGACACCCTCTGCCTTCTAAGCTGAGGTAAGGTTACAAACAGTTACTTATTTGTCAGAATGTCTGTATTTTAAGCCAAATTAAGTGTCTTGTGCGCTCTTTTTTTTTTTTTTCCAACGTTACAGAAGGCAGGTATTTAATAGAATTTTTGGACAAAAAAAATCGCAATATATCGCCTTGCTTACAGTATCGCAATATATCGGGATATATTGTATCGCGACCCCTCTGTCATGATATGTATCGTATCGCTAAATTCTCTCCAATACAAAGCGCCTCCAGTCTGCAGCTGAGCTCCAGCCCCAYAGAGCACTCCTACACTGAAGCATTGTTATGAAGACATGCTGAAGTGGGAGTGTCTGAAACCGTAGAAGGTTCTTAAAGTGACAGTGGCCAATTTCAAGGTGTTAAGATAGGCCATGATGCAAAGTCACATTTATTTTTCATAACAACTGAAGGTCATATATATGACTGTGGTACAGAATTGAACTATGTGCTTGGAAAATACATACTCCCCCACTTTTTTATGAAACTCTTAGAAAAATCCATACAACTTGTCAAATCAAAGTCTCTGACAGGAAATACAGTTCAGCATTTTCCCGTTAAGCAATGTTTTTGTGTTTGGTCATAAGACAAACAATTAGTATTATCTGTCTTCTTTTATCTAATTTTATGGCTGCCATGCTATTTCCTTTTGCTTTCAGCTCATCTGCTCTGTTCTTTCCTTTCATTGTACTTCAGACATGAGCTCCACACAGACTCTCTTTGGCTTGGCTTGTCCCGTCTACACTGAGGTCATTTCCATTTAGCAGTTCCATGGAAAATTATTGAGACGAACGGCTCAGAGAACAGCAACAAGAACTGCACAGCTCTATATCTGCTTCAAATATCCATCCATCCATCCATCCATCCATCCATCCATCCATCCATCCATCCATCCATCCATCCGTTTGTCAACCATTAAGTTGCATCAGTCTCTGCATTCCTAAGTTACAGTGTTCCTTTCATTGTGCAGTATTATTCTAACTGATCCATGAATCAGTCAAAGTAAATGTACAACAGTTCTAAAAATATTGACATGTAATTTTTTTGTCCATAACATACCACAGGACTGATGGGTCGTTTAAAGATCTTCCTGGTGAATTTCTCTATAAAGATAAAAAAAAAAAAAGAATTTAAGTCAGTGTAATTGGCTGAAAGTAATGCAACTACATGAAATCATATTTTAACACACAGTTGTTGCTATCATCTCAAAATCTTTCTTTGCAAACATCTCAACACATATATGGGGGGTGGGGGGACATAGACATGAACAGTAATTATAATTTTTCTATGATGAAAAAGCATTTTACAGTTTAGATTTTTGGACTAGATAACAAAACCACAAAGCTATTTCTAAAGGGCTGAGTTTCTTAAACAAATCGTAATAAATCACTCAAAAATATGCAGAAACAGGTTGGTTCAGTACAACCCTTGTATTTGTTTGCTAGGATGATTTTGACCCTTTAGTTACAATAATTAACCAAACCCTTGGTCAATTACATCGTCAGCATTAGTGTGGCATAAATCCTGATTCTGCAACAAACCCTTCACCATATCAAGTGTGTCAAAAACATGTGCAAAAGTCCTGAGCTGCCTGATTTATTTGGACTTTTAGAGGGAACAAGGTTTGTATGTTTTAAAACTTTATGTCATACAAATATGATTTCCAAAAGTGTTTTTTTTTTCTTTTGGGTCTGCATCATTTTAGTTCATTTTTAGTAATTTTTGAGTCTAAATGAATGTTTTAAAAAGTAGAAAAAAACACTACTTTAATATAGTTAGAAAATCTTAAAGCAGTCCTCAATTAACATGGACGATCGCTTATAAATACTTTGAAAGAAGATTTTAGGTATAAAGAAAACACTGGTGATTGAAGACTTTATGAGCAGCACTGATGAATCAAACGTACTCTGGAGGACCGGTGTGCTGATATTATGAACCACTGGCTTGCTCCACATTCCGGTGCCATCTTTGGAATTAGACTGGACTCCAAACTCATAGACCGTGTTTGGCTTCAGATTGTCGATGACCGTGTCACTTGTTGGGCAGGTCTGGTAGTTCCACTTCCTGTTCTTCTCACGATACCGAACCGTGTAGTGTCTGAGCCCAATATAGCAGAACAAAAAATATTGCACATTACAAATATATTATTACAGGAGTTTATTTAAGTGTTTGAATTTTGATTTTTTCAGTTGTGTGCTTAAAAATAACTCTACTCACTTCATCCTTGTGGATATTTTGTGCCAGATGTAACTAAGGTGTGTGTTTGTGTTTTATTCAGTACAAGTGATGAATCTGACAGCTCACCCATCTTCTAAACAGTCATTCATAACATTCCCTTCATAGGGGATTTTCAGCAGAGTTCCCCAGGATAGGATAACTGAGGTGGGCGTCACCGACCCAATGACRACATTCAGCGGCTTCTCCAGTTGTACTTTACCTGAAAGGAAACAAAGTAATTTACTTTGACATTTAGTTTTCTCAGATTTTCCATCTAACTGATGGTCAGGGTTGCTTCCTCAAAGCAAACCTGCAGTTTGGCAAACCATTGCAGGGCCACATAGACAAACATGCATGTACTAAAGTCAATTTAGAATCTCCAGTAAGGGTGTTTTCACACCTATTAGTCCAGTAGACTTGGTTTGACTGGGGACCAAAAGTGCAACATTTGTTTATACAGATTTTTAGTTGGTGCAGTACCCATTCACTCTGCACTGTGCCAAACAAATCAAACCCTTTGAGCAACCCATTCACCCCCAGGCCTGTGGTGCCGCTGCACCAAGAACCACTGAAGGAAACGATATGAAAACGTTTGAAGAATACACGAAGCACAACTTCCTTACAAAATGTAAGCAAACATGGAGTAATTTTAGCAGTTGCGAGATTTCAATTTTTTTATGGAAAATGTGCCAAACAAACACTCTTCAGCAAGGTATATACAAGATATGAGTAATTTATTAGAATTTTTACTGTGTCTCAATTCATGGGTTGCAGCCAACGTAGACCGTGATGACGTTGGCTGCAGTCGACGTGGGCCGTAGGCTGCTCATTTTGGCTGCATAAACAGCTGTGAAATGAGACGGTCTATCAGACATACATTTGCGTGACCACGCTCTGCCTCTTTACCATGGTGATACATTTTATATCACATCGCTTCAGTTGTTTTTTCAAGGTATAACTTCTTAAAATTCAGTTTTAATAGAATGTAGAACGTTACAAGGAAACAAATATAAAGCATAAACAGCGGGTAAAATAAGTATTGAACACGTCAACATTTTTCTCAGTAAATATATTTATTACTAGAGGTGCTAATGACATGAC